>NC_083242.1:32556594-32784094 GCF_032191835.1 Heteronotia binoei | reverse complement strand
GGTGGCATTAAAACAAATATCAGATAGATCCGGTACTGCAACTGGGGGCAGTGGAACTCCACAAGGCAACTGGGTACTTTGCCTTACCATTAGCCAACAAAAGTCTGCAGAGCTTAGACAATAAACCGAGGACAGCCTCCTCTCTTTTTTGTAAAATTAATTCAAATTCCGCGAGAGGGCGGGTATTGTTATCTGTAAGAGATTTGGACAGTAACAAGTTGCAAACCTGACTGGAACCAAAGGATTGTTTCTCCTAACTTTTGTTCTAGTTGGCTTTATCCAATGCCACACTTTTCTTTAATCGAGCAATACAAGAGATGCCTGCTTCATGCCATGAGGCATTGTCTGTCCCTGGGAGAAACCAGAACGGATTCAAAAGGGGGGAGAAACGTGAATTTCCTGGTACAAGCAGCCTCCTTGTTTCCCCCCCTTTCTCTTTCACCTTCCTTTTCTGGGAAGTTAGTTCACCCTGTATATTCTGTGCCTTCTATAAGCTAAACTCCTTTGAACACTGTCAGTGTGTATTCTCTGCGTAGAGAGTTTATTACGCAACTTTTTATTTTGACCATATTGCCTTGTGGTTGCATTTACCTCTTGAACTTCACCTGTCTGAATATGATCCTAGGATAATGGTAAAAAACGGTAAAGGTAGTCGTTTCTGATTCTGGGGTAACGTCGCATCATGACGTTTTCACAGCAGACTTTTTACGGGGTGGTTTGCCATTGTCTTCCCCAATCATCTACATTTCCCCCCCAGCAAGCTGGGTGCTCATTTTACTGACCTCAGAAGGATGGAAGGCTGAGTCAACCTTGAGCCAGCGACCTGAATCCAGCTTCCACCAGGATCGAATTCAGGTTGTGAGCAGAGAGCCTGGACTGCAGTACTGCAGCTTTACCACTCTGCGCCTTGGGACTCATCAAGGATAACGGTATAGATGTGTTATTATAGGTTTTTGTCTGGGGAGAGGGGGATCTAAAGGGTTAAGTATTTTGTGAATATCTGACTGCTCTTGTTGTATATCTTTTTTGGAAGTTTAATTAAAAAGAGAGAATGCAAAAAGAGGGGGGGAAAAGACAACTAGGTACTGTGCAAATAAGTGTTTCCTGTTCTGACAAATCAAGAGAGATTAAAATCGCCCAGCGCTATTGACCGGGATGGCAAATGGAACCTCCATGCCCAGAGACGATAAGAAGTTCAAACGACAGAAGCAAATCGTTAGAAAAGTCTCAAGGGCTGACACTGGAAACCAAATGCTGGACCAGGTGGAACTTTTCGGGCTAATTTTATTCACCTCATTTACACCCCGCATTTCTCTTCAGGGGGGAACCAAAGGGGCTGACAACGTAAAGAACGTAACAGCCCAGTTGGAACAGACCCATGGTCCATCCAGTCCAGCCTCCTGTCTCACTCAATGTTCAACCTGTTCCTCGAGAGGGTCAACAACAGGGCAGAGAGGCCGAGGCCTTCCCCTGAGAAGGACATCAGAAGAGCCCTGCTGGATCAGACCAATGAGGGTCCATCTAGTCCAGCCTCCTGCCTCACACAGTGGCCACCTAGTTCCTCTGGAGGGCCAACCACAGGGCACAGAGGCCGAGGTCTTCCCCTGAGAAGAACATCAGAAGAGCCCTGCTGGATCAGACCAGTGAGGGTCCATCTAGTCCAGCCTCCTGTCTCACACAGTGGCCAACCAGTTCCTCTGGAGGGCCAACAACAGGGCAGAGAGGCCGAGGTCTTCCCCTGAGAAGAACATCAGAAGAGCCCTGCTGGATCAGACCAATGAGGGTCCATCTAGTCCAGCCTCCTGTCTCACCCAGGGGCCAACCAGTTCCTCTGGACTGTAGGGTCAACAACAAGGTATAGAACAGAGGCCAAGGCCTTCCCCAGATGTTGCTCTGGGATTCAGAGGATTAGTGCCTCCGAATGTGAGGTTCCCCTCAATCACCACGGTGAGACTGAAGTGTGCAACTGGCCCAACATCACCCCACGAGCTTCTGTGGCAAAGTGAGGATTCGAACCTGGGTCTCTCTGGTCTTACTCTGACACTTTAACTGCTATACAAGCTGGACGGGAGAGCCAGTTTGGTGTAGTGGTTAAGTGTGCGGGCTCTTATCTGGGAGAACCCAGATTGATTCCCCACTCCTCCACTTGCACCTGCTGGGATGGCCTTGGGTCAGCCATAGCTCTGGCAGAGGTTGTCCTTGAAAGGGCAGCTGCTGTGAGAGTCCTCTCAGCCTCACCCACCTCACAGGGTGTCTGTTGTGGGGGGAGGAAGGTAAAGGAGATTGTGAGCCGCTCTGAGACTCTTCGGAGTGGAAGGCAGGATATAAATCCAATATCTTCATCTACCTCACAGGGTGTCTGTTGTGGGGGAGGAAGGTAAAGGAGATTGTGAGCCGCTCTGAGACTCTTTGGAGTGGAGGGCGGGATATAAATCCAACATCTTCTTCTTCTTCTACACCAACGGGTGCTCTGTTAAGTTCAGCCCTGAACAGGCAAAAGTTCTGTTTGTTCCCCTTTTTAATACAAAGATCCCAACTCTAAGTGAGACAAGCCTGTTCTGTACCATAGAATGCAACCCCCCCACACGGATTTTTTTTTTAAATGACCATCAACTGAAAGTCAGACTTCTAGAGCAGAGGTGGCCAGTAGTAGCTCTCCAGATGTTTTTTTGCCTACAACTCTCGTCAGCCCCAGCCATTGGCCATGATGGCCATGCGGCTGATGGGAGTTGTAGGCAAAAACATCTGGAGAGCTACAGCTGGCCACCCCCCCCCCCCCGCTCTAGAGCAGCGGTCCCCAACCCCCCGTTCATGGACCAATTCCAGTCCGTGGCCCGTTAGTAACTGGCCATGAGTTGTGTAATTACTTCATTATATATGACAACGTAGTAATAATAAGACGAAGACACTGGATTTATGTCCTGCCCTCCACTTTGAATCTCAGAGCGGCTCACAATCTCCTTTACCTTCCCCCCCCCCACAACAGACACCTTGTGAGGTGGGTGGGGGCTGAAAGAGCTCTCCCAAAAGCTGCCCTTTCAAGGACAACTCTGCGAGAGCTACGGCTAACCCAAGGCCATCCCAGCAGCTGCAAGTGGAGGAGCGGGGAATCAAATCCCAGATAAGAGTCTGCACACTATACCACTACACCAAAATAAAGTGCACAATTGTATCATCCCAAAACCATGCCCCCCCTCCCGGTCTGTGGAAAAATTGTCTCCCACAAAACCGGTCCCTGGTGTCAAAAAGATTGGGGACCGCTGCTCTAGAAGGAAGGCCAAGTTTCCAAGCTTTAGCCCTGACTTTCTACCTTTCTGTGTGCGTGGAATCAAAGGGGGCATGCAAAGAGGAGTTCCCCCCCCACACACACCCCCTTTCGTCCAAAGCGGTACTGCCCTGTCAGATTGGGGGACCCCATTTTTCTGCTTTGACTAGAATCCCGCAGTCCTGTACCCAGGAAACCCCCAATCTCCGAAGCAAGACGGAAAGAGGTCAGAGGGGGGAAAATGCCAGGCCTTTGGAGGGAGGAAAATAACTATTTTTAAAAGGGGGTGGGGGGGAATCAACTAAACAACTTGGCTTTCTCCAATCCCCCACTGCCCCAGAAGGAGTCCCACGGTGGCAGGGATCTGGATGGAAAAAGCAGGGTGTGTTTGCAAAAAAATAAATTCCAATACAAATGGGGGTGAGAAGAGTTCTCCTCTCACCAGACCCAGTGCGGTTTTTCCAGCTTATCTCCAATGTTGCATTCCCTCTCCGCCCACCCCCAACTCTCCACCCAGCTGTAAAATAGGGCCGATCTCATTCCCATAATAGGATTGTAACTATGGGTGTCAGAAGGAGGGCGGGGGGGGTTAAAGAAATAACGTCGCTGGAACCCAAAGCAGGACCCAGCCTCTCACAACACGCACACCAACGTACACACCCCAATTGTGTTTATCAACAATCGGGGACGCGCAAGCGATTTTTGCCTTTTTCCGAAGACACCCACGCCTAGAGAAAAGTTCAGGCGAAACCGTCCTAGCAAGCCACAGAAACAGTCATAAATAAAAGACCCCAGAGGCTGACCCCCAAACAGGAGATAAAAAGAGAATAGGAGAAACCTAAATTAAAAATAATATCTATAATTATAGGAATATCA
Source organism: Heteronotia binoei (assembly GCF_032191835.1). Taxonomy (NCBI): domain Eukaryota; kingdom Metazoa; phylum Chordata; class Lepidosauria; order Squamata; family Gekkonidae; genus Heteronotia; species Heteronotia binoei. The sequence continues at coordinate 32,779,953 of NC_083242.1, read as the reverse complement.
TCACAACCTAAGTGTAAATTAAGCCTCTGCCAAGGGCCGGGTATCCCTTCCCCCTGGCATATGGTGTTTGGGACATTCTGGAACTCAAGGTTCTAGCCCTCAAGGAGAGATGGAGGGGAGAGAGAGAGAGGAACTCAAAGGCCCCATTTCTAGAGCCAGGGCTTTGGAAAAACAAGAATGGGAGGTGTACTTTTGACCCCCCCACACACAGAAAAACCCAAAACAAATTCCATTTTTCACCCACCTGGCCTAAGGTCAAGGTTTTTGGAGGGGGGGTGTTCAAGTTCAAAGGGGGGGGGGGGAAATCCTTCCACAGAGTCAAGGACCCCGCTTGGCTCGACCCCCTTTCTCTCCCCTCCCAAGTATTTGTTGCAAGACAAATAACAAGAAAGAAAGAACCTGCCATACTTTTGACACCAAACCAAGAAAGGGGAAAGGAAAGGAAAGCAAAGCCGCCACCCTCCCTCCCCCCGCGACTCACCTGATTTAAATCTTCGTCATTCAGCAGATGCGATTCTCTGGGCTTAAAGCAGTTCTGGCATTTGCTTTTGTTAAAGATATTGGCCTGGAATTTCCTGCACGGGTTATCTTTCGCAGACATGGCGTTGGTGCGGTTTATGCCCAGGAAGAGGAGGGGGAAAGGGGAGGAAGGGAGCGGGGGAAAAAAAAAAACCCAATCCGAGTCGATTTGCTGTCCCCAACTCCGGATTCCCCCCCCCCAAAAAAAAAACGTTAAGAGGCAAAGCGGAGCGACGCCGGGCTGCCTCTCCGCCGGCTCCCAGGGCGCATTTAAGGAGAGCAGAGGCAGCTTCGGGCTCCGGCCTGCAAAAGGCGACGGGGGGATGGGGAAGGAAAGCGAAGCGAAGCAAAGCAGTCTCTGCACCAAAATCCTTTTAGACCCGGCGGCGAGTCTCCAAGCCGGAGTCAGTCCACATTCGGATCCGGAGTGGGGGGAAGCAATAATCCAGAAAACGATGGCCAGGCTGGAAAGCGCCAACTGTCAGCCGGAGAGAGAGACCCCCCCCCCTCCGAAACAAAGCAGCAGGGGGGAGAAGCCCACCCCCCCGCCCGAAGCTCCACTCAAGGCACCGGGGCGTGCAGACCGGCCCAGCCGCTGCGCCGGATCCTGAGCCCGCCAGGCCGGGCCCTGCGCAAGAGGAGACCCCCGCGGGCCATGGCGCTTCAAAGCCACGCTTGCATGGGGAGCCGAGGGGAGGGGGCGAGCCGGCCCCTTTCCTCCCCCCCCTCCGAGCCCGAGGCGAAGCAACGCGAGGACGTTCTGCTGCCTCCTCCGGAGTCGCCTTCTTGCCAAGGGCCCGGGCCAAAAGGGGAGGGCGGAGGAAACGCAAAAAAAAAGGAAACGCCTTTAGCGCGCCTCTCCTGCTCTCCCTCCCCGCCTCCCCTTCATAAAGAAGAATGATTGCAATGGAGCAATTTTTGCATGCAAAGCCTCCAAGGCCCGGGCTGGCTTCTAGCTCTCCCCCCCCCGCCCCTTCCCTGGCTGCAGCCCAAAAAAATGTTTGCAAAAAAGGGACGAGGCGGCGATCCTCACGCGCTCGGCTGTTGGGGGGGGGGGGGGGAGCCGCAAGGGGTGGTTTTTTTTTTCTTCCCCTTTCCTAATTGACACGGCCCGAGAGCCAATGGCAGGCCGGGATTGGCTGGGTTTAAACAAAAGAATCGGCGGCCCAATCCGGAAGGAAAGGAGCAGGAGGTGGGAAGGAGGGGCTGGCGCGCGCCCTGGAGGACCGTGCGCGCCCCCGAGAGCCAGGGGAGGGCAGAAGGGGGGGAGTGGGCGGAGGGGAAGATTGGCACCGGCTGGAATGCACGGGTTGGGGTTGCCATTTGCATTGCACGTGATCAGCCTCGCCGTTTATTTTTCTTTTCTTTTTGCAAACTGGCCATTCCCAAGCCGAGCCTGGACTTGCCTCTTTTGCAGAAAATTTTGCCATTTTTAGTATAAATCATAAATATGGCAACTGTATTGTATATATCACAGGGGTGGACAAACTATGGCTCTTTCACACACATTGTGTGGCTCTTGAAGCCCCCGCCGCCCCCATCAGCAACCAGCACGGAGAAGGCATTTGCCGCTTTAAATTCATTTGCCAAGCCAGCTAGCGGCCTGGAGAACGAATTGAAAGTTGCTTTCTTCCCACCCCCCTCTCTCCTCCCTCCCCTTATCTATTTGTCTGTCTTCCTTCCTTGCAACTGCAAACAATCTAACATTTATTTTATGCGGCTCTTACATTAAGCAAGTTTGGTCACCTCTGGTATGTTATAGAGGAGAAATATTGTCATTTTTGTTATGAAAATTGCAACCCTCGGGTTCGCCGTCCAAATAAACGCTTGGGACTCTTTAGCTTGGAGAAACGTCGACTGCGGGGTGACATGATAGAGGTTTACAAGATAATGCATGGGATGGAGAAAGTAGAGAAAGAAGGACTTTTCTCCCTTTCTCACAATACAAGAACTCGTGGGCATTCGATGAAATTGCTGAGCAGACAGGTTAAAACGGATAAAAGGAAGTACTTCTTCACCCAAAGGGTGATTAATATGTGGAATTCACTGCCACAGGAGGTGGTGGCGGCCACAAGCATAGCTACCTTCAAGAGGGGTTTAGATAAAAATATGGAGCAGAGGTCCATCAGTGGCTATTAGCCACAGTGTGTGTGTATATATATATATAAAAATTTGCCACTGTGTGACACAGAGTGTTGGACTGGATGGGCCATTGGCCTGATCCAACATGGCTTCTCTTATGTTCTTAATAATCCCAGGCAGACCCCGACAGCAAACCCTTTGGAGTATCAGCTAAGAACCTTAGAATGGTTATAAGAATACATCTGGCAGGAAATCTCGAAGAGGACCACACAGGGATCCGGTTGGGAAGACTGACCCTTCTGGTCGCCTGTTGACCTCAAGGAACCCGGCTATGAGATCCAGTTTGTGGACTTGGTTGTTGTTGTTAGGTTTCTCAGTGCTTGTTTTATACAGACTGGATGGCCTGGCTTGTTTTTAACGGCTTGTTATGGTTTCCATATCCATAATGTACAATCTGATATTTTTACTTGTAAACTGCAAGAGAGGAAACATATAAATTCCATAAACAAATAAAGTAACTGTAGAGAAACTGATTCAGTTGCCTGTAAGGATTCATTGCTCTGACTGGAAAAATCCCCGTGTTCTAATAAACTGCGGTTTTTTTTGCTGCGTTAACTTCTTCTTTATTTATATCCCGCCCTATCCCTTACGCTAAATGTCTGGAATAGTTCATCAAATCGTAGAGCTGGAAGGGACCTCCAGGGTCATCTAGTCTGTGCAATGTGCAATGCAGGAAACAAAATCTTTGCAGTTTGGTGTAGTGGTGAAGGGTGCAGACTCTTATCTGGGAGAACTGGGGTTGATTCCCCACTCCTCCACCTGCAGCTGCTGGAATGGCCTTGGGTTAGCCGTAGCTCTTACAAAGTTGTCCCTGAAATGGCAGCTTCTGGGAGAGCTCTCTCAGCCCCACCCACCTCACAGGGTGTCTGTTGTGGGGGAGGAAGGGAAAGGCGATTATGAGCCACTCTGAGATTCAGAGTGGAGGGTGGGGTATAAATCCAATATCATCATCATAATCACAACCTTTTATTTATTTCCTTATATTGATGTTATACTTCTCCAAATTTTTGGTAGGGTTCCAGGTGCAAGTATTTCCATTCCTGTTCAGAAACCAAACGTTAAAAGTCAAGATTCTTATTACCCATGCACATGTTGAGAAGAGTGTCAAAGGCTGGACATTCTCTACACCCCCCCTGCCCCATAAGCAGTCCATTTCCCCCCCTATAATCAATTAGTCGATAAATTAATACTGGTTTGAGCCCCCTAACCTATCTCATGGGGTTGTTGTGAGGATAAAATGAAAGAAGGGGAAATGCTGTCAGCCCCTTGGGAACCCTGAGTAGATTAAGCAGAATAAAAAGGAATTCATTTCAGAGGCCTTCTTAACAAGGCTATTTAGACCCAAGATAGCCGTGTTGATCTGAAGTAGAACGAGTAGATTTGAGCCCAATAGCACCTCTTGAGACCAACAAGATTTTGGGGGTTAGAATCTTCAGATCTGATAAAGGGAGCATTGATTTCCTAATGCTCCTACCTCCAAAAATCTTTATTTCTAGGTGCTGACTAGACTCTGTGTGATGTCATCACCTCTGCGTGACGTCATCGGGCCGTGCACATACAAAGTGCGCTCGCGAAAAGTCAACCGGGGGGGGGGGGCGCGCGTTGGGGTTCTGCCTCAGGTGGCAGAACCTCACACGCCGGGCCTGCAGACCACTGGTCTTATCCGGGAGGGCTTTTCTGATGTGCTTCTCCGGGGAAGGCCTCAACCTCCATGCCAAATTGTTGGCCATCCAGAAAAATTGTCTAGCCACTGTGTGAGACAGGATGCTGGGCTAGATGGACCCTCACTGGTCTGACCCAGCAGGGCTCTTCTGATGTTCTTCTCAGGGGAAGGCCTCGGTCTCTCTGCCCTGTTGTTGGCCCTCCAGAGGAACTGGCTGGCCCCTGTGTGAGACAGGAAGCTGGACTAGATGGACCATCTCTGGCCTGATCCAGCAGGGCTTTTCTGATGTTCTTCTCAGGGGAAGGCCTTGGCCTCTGTTCCCTGTTGCTGGTCCTCCAGAACTGGTTGGCCCCTGTGTGAGGCAGGAGGCTGGACTAGATCGACCCTCACTGGTCTGATCCAGCAGAGCTCTTCTGATGTTCTTCTCAGGGGAAGGCCTTGGCCTCTGTTCCCTGTTGCTGGTCCTCCAGAACTGGTTGGCCACTGTGTGAGGCAGGAGGCTGGACTAGATGAACCCTCACTGGTTTGATCCAGCAGGGCTCTTCTGACTACGAAGGCCTCGGCCTGTCTGCCCTGTTGTTGGTCCTCCAGAGGAACTGGTTGGCCGCTGTGTGAGACGGGAGGCTGGACTAGATGGACCCTCATTGGTCTGATCCAGCAGGGTTCTTTTGAGGTTCCTTCAGGTGAGGGCTTCAGCATCTATCCCCCCTTTGTTGGACCTCCAGAGGAACTGTCAGCCCTGATCCTCCTTGGAATACCAGCAGCTGGGAGGACATGGGAAGGCTCTATTCAGCCACTCTCCGAATATTCTTCAGGCCCCCAGGAGGGGTCATTCACCAGAAGATGCCATGACTTCCAGGTGCAAGACATATACACACACACACACACACATGCAACTCACTGGAAGAGGCCAACTGCTGCTGTGCTGCCAATCACGCACCATGGCTCCGCTCCTGTGCCTCCCTCTGGGTCTTCAGCCTCCGGCCTGGCCAGGGCTCCAGAGGGATGAGGCTGGCGGCTTCAGGGCCTCCGCTTTGGCTTCAGACTGCAGGACCGAGGATGCGGCGTGCCAACATCAGCCTGAGGCTCCCCCTCTGAGAGCCAGTTTGGTGTAGGGGTTAACTGCACAAGGGAGCCTCGCCAGACAAGGCAGGGACTCTCAGACACAGAGAAGAAGACTGCAGATTTATACCCCGCCCTTCTCTCTGAATCAAAGTCTCAGAGCGGCTCACAATCTCCTTCCCCCACAACAGACACCCTGTGAGGTGGGTGGGGCTGAGAGAGCTCTGACAGAAACAGCCCTTTCAAGGACAACTCCTGCAAGAGAGCTATGGCTGACCCAAGGCCATGCCAGCAGGTGCAAGTGGAGGAGTGGGGAATCAAACCCGGTTCTCCCAGATAAGAGTCTGCACACTTAACCACTAGAAGAAGAAGACTGCAGATTTATACCCCGCCCTTCTCTATGAATCAGAGTCTCAGAGCGGCTTACAATCTCCTATATCTTCTCCCCTCGCAAAAGACATCCTGTGAGGAGGGTGGAACTGAGAGGGTTCTCATAGCAGCTGCCCTTTCAAGGACAACCTCTGCCAGAGCTCTGGCTGACCCAAGGCCATTCCAGCAGGTGCAAGTGGAGGAGTGAAAGTGGAGGAGTGGGGAATCAAACCCGGTTCTCCCAGATAAGAGAGCTCTGGCTGACCCAAGGCCATTCCAGTAGCTGCAAGTGGAGGAGTGGGGAATCAAACCCGGTTCTCCCAGATAAGAGAGCTCTGGCTGACCCTAGGCCATTCCAGCAGGTGCAAGTGGAGGAGTGGGGAATCAAACCCGGTTCTCCCAGATAAGAGAGCTCTGGCTGACCCAAGGCCATTCCAGCAGCTGCAAGTGGAGGAGTGGGGAATCAAACCCGGTTCTCCCAGATAAGAGAGCTCTGGCTGACCCAAGGCCATTCCAGCAGGTGCAAGTGGAGGAGTGGGGAATCATACCCGGTTCTTCCAGATAAGAGAGCTCTGGCTGACCCAAGGCCATTCCAGTAGCTGCAAGTGGAGGAGTGGGGAATCAAACCCGGTTCTCCCAGATAAGAGAGCTCAGGCTGACCCAAGGCCATTCCAGCAGGTGCAAGCGGAGGAGTGGGGAATCAAACCCGGTTCTCACAGATAAGGGTCTGCACACTTAACCACTACACCAAACTGTCTCTTTGGTCTTCTAGAAAACCGCTGGTCTTAATATTAGCTGATGCAAACTCTTCCGCTCTGCTAGTTTGTAACGGAGACTGTCCTAACAGCGGTTAAATAAATATTTGGAGCACTTGTGGTTTGTTTGTAGTTGGAAATGAGGCCTGTTGCCTCCGAGGCAGCTTCGGTCACCTCCCCCCTCGGCCTGGAGACACAAGTTGAAGCCCCTGTGCGGAAAGACAAAAGAAGAGGCAAAATTCCCCACACCCAGGCCTAAGGATGCCAGCCTCCAGGTGGGACCCGGGGATCCCCCAGAATTACATCTCATCTCCAGATTTCAGCGATCCATTCCCCTGGGGAAACGGGAGATCCTAGAGCGGAGGTGGTCAAACTTGCTTAATGTGAGAGCTACATAGAACAGATGTCAGATGTTTGAGAGCTGCAGGAAGGAAGGAAGGAAGGAAAGAGGGAAAGAAGGAGAGAAGGAAGGAAGGAAGGAAGGAAGGAAGGAAGGAAGGAAGGAAGGAAGGAAGGAAGGAAGGAAGGAAGGAAGGAGGGAAGGGGGGAGGGAAGGAGGGAGGGAAGGAAGGAAGGAGGGAAGGAAGGAAGGAAGGAAGGAAGGAAGGAAGGAAGGAAGGAAGGAAGGAAAGAAGGAAGGAAGGAAGGAAGGAAGGAAAGAGGGAAGAAAGGAGGGAAGGAAAGAAGGAAGGAAGGAGGGAAGGAAGGAAGGAAGGAAGGAAGGAGGGAAGGAAGGAAGGAAGGAAGGAGGGAGGGAAGGAAGGAAGGAGGGAAGGAAGAAAAGAGGGAAGGAAAGAAGGAGGGAAGGAAGGAACTACTGGTATTAAAGTTGTGAGCTAATGCAGAAATTATCATGCTCTGGGGCCATCTTTCCTGAGCTAAGACAAAAATGTGTGAGCTGGAGACTAAAAATCTGTGAGCTAGCTCACGCTAACTCAGCTTAGAAGTAACACAGTTTAGGATGTGTGTATGAGAGAGAGAGGGAGGGAGAGGGAGACTGGGCCAAGATTACTCACCAACATCCCATTGCAGAGTAGGGATTCAAACCTAGGATTCCTGGCTCCTATATCAGGCTGGCTATATAACTCAGGTCTGGTTTCTTCTTCTTCCCGATTTCCTCCCTTATCCCTTGGTTCTCCTCTCCTCCACATGATCCTCCCGACGCCAACCCTGTGAAGTAGGCTCAGCTGAAAGGTCACCTGGCAAAATTCCCTGGCAGGGTAGAAATTCGAACCCAACAGATCTGAGCCCTGGCCTGACCTTCTGTTGGCTCTCTTCGGGTTCCTGTAGTCAGGGCAACCCCACGGAGTCTTCCAAGCAGGCTAATTTGGACTTGGGGGTTGGACCGGATGACCCTGGAGGTCCCTTCCAACTGTGATTCTGTTTGGCAGAAGCTGATTGAGTCCGGGGAGATCATCGAAGTATAGAATCACAGAGTTGGAAAGGACCTCTAGGGTCATCTAGTCCAACCCCCTGCACAATGCAGGAAACTCACAAGTAGAATGCTTGAGTTGCCGTCTCCTGCTTGGGAAATATTTGGAGCTTTGGGGATGGAGACTGGGGAAAGTGAGGTTTGGAGAGGGCAGGGACCCAGCAGAGTATAAGGCCAGAGAGTCCACCCTCCAAAGCATCCCATTTCCCCAGGGGAATGGATCTCTGTCATCTGGAGATCAGCTGTGTTCCTAGGAGATCTCCAGCTACCACTTGGAGGATACCACAGGAGAAGGGGTTTCAGTGTAAAGTCAAAGCAGATAGAATACCGCTGAAAAACAATGAGTATACTACAGTCCTTATATATGATTTATCCTATATACAACTTTAAGAGCCCCGTGGCACAGAGTGGTAAAGCTGCAGTACTGCAGTCAGAGCCCTCTGCTCGCGACCTGAGTTGGATCCTGGCGAAAGCTGGGTTCAGGTAGCCGGCTTGAGGTTGACTCAGCCTTCCATCCTTCTGAGGTCGGTAAAATGAGTCCCCAGCTTGCTGGGGGGAAAGTGTAGATGACTGGGGAAGGCAACGGCAAACCAACCTGTAAAAAGTCTGCTGTGAAAACGTTGTGAAAGCAACGTCACCCCAGAGTCAGAAACGACTGGTGCTTGTACAGGGGACTCTCTCTCTCTCTCTCTCTCTCTCGGCTTGGCTTCGCGAACGAAGATTTAAGAAGGGTGCAATAGTCCACGTCTGCTGCAGGCTCGCTGGTGGCTTTTTATATACAACTATAAACCAGTGTATACAAGTATCTGCATCAATTTTCAGTTTCTTCCCTTCACAAAAATGTACAAATTATTAACAAACAACAATTAGTTCCAATACTTTCCAGTAGAAAGATTTTCAGAAATCCTTCCCCCAATGGAAAATATTTATATAACGAATTTTGATTAGTCAGATGTATCTTTAGTATTGAATTAGAATCTATAACCTCGGGGAAGTCTATATTGGAGGGAGGGGGGATTGAAAAGTCATATGGGTTAGTATTGAAGCAACGAAGGGAAATTAAGTTCTGTAACCATATGCTATCAATAAATTGGTTAAAACAAGAAATCCTTCCCCCAATAAACAAAGTTTATAATGCAGTCCATAACTTCTTGTGAAATTCTTTCAAATGGAGGGACCAGGAAATCTTCCAATGGAGAACCCAATGATTCCGTTTTAGCTTTGAACTTTGAGTTTGTGTAAGAAATCGTTGCAATCGGGTTCCATTTTAACAGCCTGATTAACTGAAGAAGACCAGCATTGAAACGTCTTGGAATCTAGAGGAGACGTCTTATGAAGGCTGCAAGAATTTCCTGGCCCCTCCATTGGAAAGAATTCCACAAGAAGTTATGGTCTGCATGATGAACTTTTGCTTACTAGAGGAAGGATTTCTAGAGATTATCAATCCCTCTATTGGAAAGTATTGGAACTAATTGTTGTTTGTTAATAATTTGTAAATTTCTCTGGAGGGAAGAAATTGGAAATTGATGTAGATATTTGTCTAAAGGTAAAGGTAGTCCCCTGAGCAAGCACCAGTCGTTTCCGACTCTGGGGTGACGTTGCTTTCACAAGGTTTTCACGGCAGACTTTTTACAGGGTGGTTTGCCCTTGCCTTCCCCAGTCCTCTACGCTTTCCCCCCAGCAAGCTGGAGACTCATTTGACCGACCTAAGAAGGATGGAAGGCTGAGTCAACCTCGAGTCGGCTACCTGAAAACCCAGCTTCCACCAGGGATCGAACTCAGGTCGTGAGCTTAAGGCTCCGACTGCAGTACTGCAGCTTTACCACTCTGCACCACGGGGCTCTTAGATATTTGTATACACTGGTTTAAAGTTGCATATAAGATAAATCATATATAACCACCTGGAGGACGGCAACTCTATTAGAAGCCATACTGGGCATGCAGCATTTCAGCTTTTGGGGCTGCAAATGATTAATTCCGGGTGGGTTCAGGATGCCGTTTGGTTTCCCCTCTCCCAGCCCTCGTCCTTCGCTCTCTGGAAGGCCAATTTGCATTTTATTCCTCGCGCCCGACCAACTCACAGCTTGTTTCCATCAGCTTCTGTCTGCCCCAGTTATCCAACGGCAATAATTGTCTTCCGCGGAAAAGAGGCCTCGGCCTTGGTGGTTCCGTCTCTGCAAGCGCAGGAACTGGCAGAGCGACAGGGCCTCCACGGCGGGTTTTGCAGAACCTGCTACGTGGCGTGGGATTATTGCACCTCTCCTCACAAACCAGCCCGGATTTGGGGGGCTTAAATTCCCTACAGTCAGAGAGGGATGAATGCTAGCTTGTGAGAGAGCAGGCAATCGAACAATGGGAGAATTGTGGCATATTTCCTTGGGTCGCCCTGACATATCTGGTCCAACAGGTTTCAGAGCGAAGCAAAAACCTGCAAGACCTGTTTCCCCAGATGCAGATGGGGAAGAAGAACAAGCTGTGGTAATCGAACAATGGGAGAATTGTGGCATATTTCCTTGGGTCGCCCTGACATATCTGGTCCAACAGGTTTCAGAGCGAAGCAAAAACCTGCAAGACCTGTTTCCCCAGATGCAGATGGGGAAGAAGAACAAGCTGTGGTACCAAACTGCTGATGCCATCCTCTGCGCTCTGAAAAGTAGCAATTCACTATCCGCCTGCAGTCTGAAGGACAGAGGGGGCAGTTGTCGGTATATGGAAGACAGGTAGAGTTGCCAAGTCCAATTCAAGAAATATCTGAGGACTTTGGGGGGTGGAGCCAGGAGACTTTGGGGGTGGAGCCAGGAGTAAGGTTATGCCAAACATAATTGAGTTCTGGCCATCACATTGAAAGGGGCTGCACACCTTTTAAATGCCTTCCCTCCATTGAAAATAATAAAGGAGCCCCTTCTTTGGGGGCTCATAGCATTAGACCTCCCTGGTCCAATCTTGTTGAAACTTGGGGGGCGTCTTGAGGAGATGCACTGGATGCTATGCTGAAAACTTGGTGCCTCTAGCTCAAAAAACAGCCCCCCCCAAAGCCCCAGATACTCGTGGATCAATGCTCCATTATACCCTATGGGAATCGGTCCCCATAGGGAATAACGGAGTCCCTCCCCTTCCCTTCTTTCTGATGACCCTCCCTGAAGCGGGAGGAGAGTCTCCAAACCAGGGGATCCCCTGCCTTCAGCTGGGGATTGGCAACCCTAGACAAGAGAGGCAGCAGAAAGAGGAATTGCCAACTTTGGGTTGAGATATTCCTTGAGATTTTGGAGATAAAACATGGGGAGAGGAAGGATTTTAGAGCAGGGTCTAATGTTGCAGAATCCACTTCCCAAAGCAGGCGTTTCCTCTGGGTGGAACTGATTTCTCTCATCTGGAGATCTGTTGTAATTCTGAGAGGGCCTACAGGTCCCACCTGGAGGCTGGCAACCCTAATTTCCAGGCCGTTGCCTGTAGCGGAGATGCCAGCCAGAATGACATCTCATCTCCAGATTAGAGAGATCAGATTTGGAGAAAACGGATGCTTTCGAGGGTAGATTCTGTGGGATTGTCCCCTACTGAGGCCCCAGTCCTCCCCAAGCTCCACCCCCAAATCTCCAGGAGTTTCTCAACCCGGATCTGGCAACCCGTAGGCCAAGCTTGCCTTTTTACTGCGCTGAGTCCTTCCCAACCCCAACTATCACTGAGTAAATTTGGCGCCACCTAGTGGCACACACTCACAGAAGCACACACTATTAGGGACAGGATTTGAATCCAGCAGCACTTGAAAAGATCAAAAAGATTTCTAGGGCATAAGCTTCCAGGAGTCCAGCCTTCCTTCGTCAGGTACGCAGATTGGCTCGCTTCCTTTGAGCGAGTCGCCTGGGCAAAACCTATCGGTCTGATCCCGCTTCGACGTTTTCTCGTATTTATACTTTGCTTCGCCTTTATTGGTTGAAGACCATCGATTGGAATGGCATGCGGAAGGTTCCAGATTCAGTCCGGGTCATCTCCAGTTGAAAGGACCGGGCAGCAGGTGAGAGGAAAGGCCTTGAAGCCGGAGAGCTACTTCCAATCTGAGTAGGCAACCTGGGGGCAGGGGATCCCCTGGTTTGGAGGCCCTCCCCCCGCTTCAGGGACATCAGAAAGTGGGGGTGGGAAAGTCTGAATGTCTGCTGCACACTCCATTATCCCCTATGGAGACCAGTTCCCCATAGAGTGTAATAGAGAATCAGTCCATGGGTATCTGGGGCGGGGGTGGGTAGCTGTTTTTTGAGATAGAAACACCAAATTTTCAGCATAGCGTCTGGTGCCTCTCCTTAACCTCCCCACACACCAAGCTTTAAAAAGGATTGCACCGGGGGGGGGGGTCAATTTTATGAGCCCCAAAAGAAGGTGCTGCTATCCTCCATTATTTCCAACGAAGGGAAGAAGAAGAAGAGATTGGATTTATATCCTGCCCTGTACTCTGAATCTCAGAGCGGTCACAATCTCCTTTCTCTTCCTCCACCGCAACAGACACCCTGTGACGTATGTGGGGCTGAGAGAGCTCTCCCAGAAGCTGCCCTTTCAAGGACAGCTCCGCCAGAGCTATGGCTGACCCAAGGCCATCCCAGCAGCTGCAAGTGGAGGAGTGGGGAATCAAAGCCGGTTCTCCCAGATAAGAGTCCATGCATTTAACCACTACTGCAAACTGTCATTTAAAAGGAGTGCGGACCCTTTAAATGTGAAGGTCAGAACTCCTTTCAGAGTTCAATCGTGCTTGTCACACCCTTGCTCCTGGCTCCACCCCCAAAGTCTCCAGGCTCCACCACCAAAGTCCCCAGATATTTCCTAAGTCAGACCTGGCAGCCCTCGGCCATATTGACCTTGACGGACCAATGGTCTGATTCAGTATAAGGCAGATCACACACACACACACACATTAAAAAAATATGGCAGAGTTAGATGGATCTAGCCCAGAAGTGATCAGCCAGAGCTCCCTGCCTTGTGGAAAATCGCTTGTCAGGGGTTTTCCATGCCCCACAACAAACCATACATTGGGGGCGGTTCTGTGCTGTGCGCATGGACAGGCCCAGTTTGAGAGAGGCGGGTGGTCTGCCGTGTTGGTCTCAAGCGGCAGAGCAACGTTTGGGTCCAGGTGCACCTTTAAGACCCCCAGAGTCTCAGCCTCCGGAGAGCCAGTTTGGTGTAGTGGTTAAGTGTGCAGACTCTTATCTGGGAGAACCGGGTTTGATTCCCCACTTCTTCCCTTGCAGCTGTTGGAATGGTCTTGGGTCAGCCAGAGCTCTCTTATCTGGGAGAACTGGGTTTGATTCCCCACTCCTCCACTTGCAGCTGCTGGAATGGCCTCGGGTCAGCCATAGCTCTAGGTTGTCCTTGAAAGGGCAGCTGCTGTGAGAGCCCTCTCCAGCCCCACTCACCTCACAGGGTGTCTGTTGTGGGGGAGGAAGGGAAAGGAGATTGTGAGCCGCTCTGAGACTCTGTCCTTGAAAGGGCAGCTGCTGTGAGAGCCCTCTCCAGCCCCACCCACCTCACAGGGTGTCTGTTGTGGGAGAGGAAGGGAAAGGAGATTGTAGGCCGCTCTGAGACTCTGTCCTTGAAAGGGCAGCTGCTGTGAGAGCCCTCTTCAGCCCCACCCACCTCACAGGGTGTCTGTTGTGGGGGGTGGGGAAGGTAAAGGAGATTGTGAGCCGCTCTGAGACTCTTTGGAGTGGAGGGCAGGATATAAATCCAATATCTTCATCTAGCTCAAAGGGTGTCTGTTGTGGGGGAGGAAGGTAAAGGAGATTGTGAGCCGCTCTGAGACTCTTCGGAGTGGAGGGCGGGATATAAACCCAATATCTTCATCATCATCATCATCATCATCATCGTCATCATCATCTTCTTCTTCTTCTTCTTAAGCCCTTCCATGACATGTGAAAACAGAGCTCTGCTCCAAACGGATCAGAGAGGGAACACTGGGGAAGGGGTGGTTTCTCTGCCTCCCCCCCCCCACAAAAAAAATCATTTTCCCAGTCAGAAATCACTTTGCCCACCCTCGCTGTTGGCCAGCTTATAAAACTCTCCAGTTCCATTCCTCTATCACACTGGTTGCCTCCCACCTTTGAATTTCATCCTGGAACTGTATTCAGAATCCGTCCCGGCTGTGTTTCACGCTCACTCTCACCTCTAAATCCATCCTTCCTGTTCTTTTTTCCTTTCAACAACGAGTTTTCTTTTTAAAAAGATCATGTCCACAATGATAGCTGGTGCGATGGAATGTTTAAGAGTGTTGGGCAAGTATCCGTGAGAACTGCGTTCGAATCCCCATTCAGTCATGGAAGCTCGTTGGGTGACCTAGGGTCACTCACACACACTCTCAGCCTAACCTCCCTCACAAGGTTGAGGATAGAAAGGAGGTGAGAAGGATGGAAACTAATTTGGGTCCCCAATGAGGAGAAAGGAAGAAATCTTTAATCTTGACAATGTTGGCGATAGCTTGTATGACAACTGCTAAAAATCGGAAAAGAGTCCCGTGGCACAGAGTGGTAAAGCTGCAGTACTGCAGTTGGAGCCCTCTGCTCACGACCTGAGTTTGATCCCAGTGGAAGCTGGATTCAGGTAGCCGGCTCGAGGTTGACTCAGCCTTCCATCCTTCTGAGGTCGGTAAAACGAGGACCCAGCTTGCTGGGGGGAAAGTGTAGATGACTGGGGAAGGCATAAGAACACAAGAGAAGCCATGTTGGATCAGGCCAATGGCCCATCCAGTCCAACACTCTGTGTCACATAAGAACATAAGAGAAGCCACGTTGGATCAGGCCAATGGCCCATCCAGTCCAACACTCTGTGTCACATAAGAACATAAGAGAAGCCATGTTAGATCAGGCCAGTGGCCCCTCCAGTCCAACACTCTGTGTCACAGAAGAACATAAGAGAAGCCATGTTGGATCAGGCCAATGGCCCATCCAGTCCAACACTCTGTGTCACATAAGAACATAAGAGAAGCCACGTTGGATCAGGCCAATGGCCCATCCAGTCCAACACTCTGTGTCATAAGAACATAAGAGAAGCCATGTTTGATCAGGCCAGTGGCCCATCCAGTCCAACACTCTGTCACATAAGAACATAAGAGAAGCCATGTTGGATCAGGCCAATGGCCCCTCCAGTCCAACACTCTGTGTCACAGAAGAACATAAGAGAAGCCATGTTGGATCAGGCCAATGGCCCATCCAGTCCAACACTCTGTGTCATAAGAACATAAGAGAAGCCACGTTGGATCAGGCCAATGGCCCATCCAGTCCAACACTCTGTCACATAAGAACATAAGAGAAGCCATGTTGGATCAGGCCAATGGCCCATCCAGTCCAACACTCTGTGTCACATAAGAACATAAGAGAAGCCACGTTGGATCAGGCCAATGGCCCATCCAGTCCAACACTCTGTGTCATAAGAACATAAGAGAAGCCATGTTGGATCAGGCCAATGGCCTATCCAGTCCAACACTCTGTCACATAAGAACATAAGAGAAGCCATGTTGGATCAGGCCAATGGCCCAACCAGTCCAACACTCGGTGTCACATAAGAACATAAGAGAAGCCACGTTGGATCAGGCCAATGGCCCATCCAGTCCAACACTCTGTGTCATAAGAACATAAGAGAAGCCATGTTGGATCAGGCCAGTGGCCCATCCAGTCCAACACTCTGTGTCACATAAGGACATAAGAGAAGCCATGTTGGATCAGACCAATGGCCCATCCAGTCCAATACTCTGTGTCACATAAGGACATAAGAGAAGCCCTGTTGGATCAGGCCAGTGGCCCCTCCAGTCCAGCACTCTGTGTCACATAAGAACATAAGAGAAGCCATGTTAGATCAGGCCAATGGCCCATCCAGTCCAACACTCCGTGTCACACAGTGGCCAAAAAAATTATTATTATATACACACACACACATATATACACTGAGGCTAATAGCCACTGATGGACCTCTGCTCCATATTTTTATCTAACCCCCTCTTGAAGCTGGCTATGCTTGTAGCCGCCACCACCTCCTGTGGCAGTGAATTCCACATGTTAATCACCGTTTGGGTGAAGAAGGACCTCCTTTTATCTGTTCTAACCCGACTGCTCAGCAATTTCATCTAATGCCCACGAGTTCTTGTGTTGTGAGAAAGGGAGAAAAGTTGCAATGGCAAAGCACCCCGTAAAAACATCTGCTGTGAAAACGTTGTGAAAGCAACATCGCCCCATAGTCGAAAACGACTGGTGCTTTACCTTTAAAAAAAAAAATCGGACCCCCCCCCCACACACACACCCATGATTGAAATGTGGTATGATAAGTTATGGGACCAGTATGTAATGGGGAAGACAATGCAGACCCCTTTCTTCGAAAATAATACTGATTTGGCTATAGATTATTATTTGCGTTTGGCCCCGGTTTTGGAATTCTTTGGGAATATTTCCTTTTTGCCTAATAGAATGAATTGTAGGCCATTTCTTAATTCTTAATACCTAGCATATTAGGTATTGGTTTTGTAAATTGTTTGTTATATGCATCCAATGCTCTAAATTGGATTCTTGTATGTTAGATTTATATTTTTATTATTTATTTCCCCTATGCTCCCTTTGTATTGGATTAGATTCAATAAAATAACACCTATTTTAAAAAAAGAAAAGAAAGATGAGGTATAAATTAAAGAAGCAACATTGGATTGCCATGGGCGCAAACGCTGACCTCTTTACAGCTAGAGGAAGGGCCGTTGCCGTAAAGGAAACGTTACTCATTTGCGGATTGGACAACCAGGAATTGCACACTTCTGTGGGAGGCCAAACAGACTTTGTCCTGCTTTATGGTTCTGTCCTCATATCCTGGTGCCCTTTGGAATACATGGGCCAGCTGCCATCGTCGGATAAGGTTTGCCACGTGCTGGAGATATTCTTCTGCCAACACCTCTCATCTGACTTGATCAAACACACGCTTATCTGGGGTGCTGTGGGAAGATCTGCAGGAAGCCTGGCCTGCCCAAAGACCTCCACACCATGCTGTTTTTATCCCTGAGATCAGAGAGTTCAGTGCCAAACAGCTGGTGGGGAGGCTGAGGAGGCAGCTTGCATTCAGCCTTTCCCTTCCACGGCCCCAGACATGTCTCTGGGGGTTCTTTTTCTAGCAGGAGCTTCTCTGCATGTTAGGCCACGCCCCCCTGATGCAGCCAATCCTCCCGGAGCTTACAGTAGGCGCTGCACTAAGAGCCCTCTAAGCTCTTCGAGGATTGGCTACATCAGGGGACGTGGCTTAATATGCAGAGCAGCTCCTGCTAGAAAAAGAACCGGGTGTAATGGTGGCCCTAGGAATGCAGGGCCCTGACCCGGATGGCCCCATCTCATCGGATCTCAGAAGCTAAGCAGGATCGACCCTGGTTTGTGTATCTGGATGGGAGAACACCAAGGAAGACCACGGTTGTAAATTGCAGAGGCAAGCGATAGCAAACCACCTCTGTTAGCCTCTTGCCCTGGTCTCATCAGATCTCAGAAGCTAAGGAGAGTTGGTCCTGGTTAGTACTTGGAGGGGAGACCACCAAGGAAGTCTATGCAGAGGCAGGCAAGGGCAAACCATCTCCAGTGTTGGTGCAGTGGTTAACCGCGCGGACTCTTATCTGGGAGAACCGGGTTTGCTTCCCCACTCCTGCACTTGCAGCTGCTGGAATGGCCTTGCGTCAGCCATAGCTCTCTTATCTGGGAGAACCGGGTTTGATTCCCCACTCCTCCACTTGCAGCTGCTGGAATGGCCTTGGGTCAGCCAGAGCTCTCTTTATCTGGGAGAACCGGGTTTGATTCCCCACTCCTCCCCTTGCAGCTGCTGGAATGGCCATGGGTCAGCCATAGCTCTCTTATCTGAACATATGAACATATGAAGCTGCCTTATACTGAATCAGACCCTTGGTCCATCAAAGTCAGTATTGTCTTCTCAGACGGACAGTGGCTCTCCACGGTCTCAAGCTGAGGTTTTTCACACCTATTTGCCTGGATCCTTTTTTGGAGATGCCAGGGATTGAACCTGGGACCTTCTGCTTCCCAAGCAGATGCTCTACCACTGAGCCAGCGTCCCTCCCCAAAACCGGGTTTGATTCCCTCCTCCTCCACTTGCAGCTGCTGGAAGGGCTTGGGTCAGCCAGAGCTCTCTTATCTGAGAGAACCGGGTTTGATTCCCCGCTCCTCCACTTGCAGCTGCTGGAATGGCCTTGGGTCAGCCAGAGCTCTCTTATCTGGGAGAACCGGGTTTGATTCCCCACTCCTCCATTTGCACCTGCTGGAATGGCCTTGGGTCAGCCAGAGCTCTCTTATCTGGGAGAACCGGGTTTGATTCCCCACTCCTCCACTTGCAGCTGCTGGAAGGCCCTGGGTCAGCCATAGCTCTCTTATCTGGGAGAACCGGGTTTGATTCCCCACTCCTCCACTTGCAGCTGCTGGAATGGCCTTGGGTCAGCCAGAGCTCTCTTATCTGGGAGAACCGGGTTTGATTCCCCACTCCTCCATTTGCACCTGCTGAAATGGCCTTGGGTCAGCCAGAGCTCTCTTATCTGGGAGAACCAGGTTTGATTCCCCGCTCCTCCACTTGCAGCTGCTGGAATGGCCTTGGGTCAGCCAGAGCTCTCTTATCTGGGAGAACCGGGTTTGATTCCCCGCTCCTCCACTTGCAGCTGCTGCTGGAATGGCCTTGGGTCAGCCATAGCTCTCTTATCTGGGAGAACCGGGTTTGATTCCCCGCTCCTCCACTTGCAGCTGGAATGGCCTTGGGTCAGCCAGAGCTCTCTTATGTGGGAGAACCGGGTTTGATTCCCCACTCCTCCACTTACAGCTGCTGGAATGGCCTTGGGTCAGCCAGAGCTCTCTTATCTGGGAGAACCGGGTTTGATTCCCCACTCCTCCACTTGCAGCTGCTAGAATGGCCTTGGGTCAGCCACAGCTCTCTTATCTGGGAGAACCGGGTTTGATTCCCCACTCCTCCACTTGCACCTGCTGGAATGGCCTTGGGTCAGCCACAGCTCTCTTATCTGGGAGAACCGGGTTTGATTCCCCACTCCTCCACTTGCAGCTGCTGGAATGGCCTTGGGTCAGCCACAGCTCTCTTATCTGGGAGAACCGGGTTTGATTCCCCACTCCTCCACTTGCAGCTGCTAGAATGGCCTTGGGTCAGCCACAGCTCTCTTATCTGGGAGAACCGGGTTTGATTCCCCACTCCTCCACTTGCACCTGCTGGAATGGCCTTGGGTCAGCCAGAGCTCTTACAGAGTTGTCCTTGAAAGGGCAGCTTCTGGGAGTGCCCTCTCAGCCCCACCCTCCTCACAGAGTTTCTGTTTTGCGTGGGGGAAGATAAAGGAGATTGTGAGCCACTCTGAGATTTGGAGTGGAGGGTGGGATATAAATCCAATATCATCATCATCTTCTTCTTCTTCTTCAACTTGTCTTTTGACTTGAAAAACCCTAGGGAGTCCCGAAGATCAGCTGCCACTAGACGGAACTTCCCATCACCAGTTCAACAAGAACAGCAACTCCCATGTTTTTGGAGGTCTCGTTCAGCCTCTTCCCACGCCTACAGATCACGCCCGACAGAGTGACCTGGCAGTGAAGCAGAGCAAATAGCTTTTGCAGAAGGCAAAGGTGTGTCTCGGTTTTCACAGCCTGCCTCCGGTCTTTCTACAGAGGACACCCGTTTCAGAATTCCGAATGAAGCAGGGAGATGCCTGCAGGATAGAATCAAAATTGTGCAGAATGGGGGTGGGGTGGGGGTGGCAGCCAGGCAGGGCTCCTGTTCCGAGCTGGAGCTCATTAGCATAACTCATCTGCACATGGCCACATGTCCCTGACTTCCCCGAAAGGTGGACTAAATTATATCAGCTCAGCATCTACCTGAGAATGCTTCTTGAATTAGAATTGTCACAATAAAACTTTTCTCCCCTCGTATTTTTTAAAGTTACTTTCTCCTACGTGGCCACAGCGGCAACGAGGAAGGTTTCCATCTGTCTGCTTTAGATGTTTTTGGACAGGCCTCATTTTGGGCAAGAGCCTCGTGGCGCAGAGTGTTAAAGCTGCAGTACTGCAGTCCTAAGCTCTGCTCACGACCTGAGTTCGATCCCCGGCAGAAGCTGGGTTTTCAGGTAGCCGGCTCGAGGTTGACTCAGCCTTCCATCCATCGGTGAAATGAGTCCCCAGCTTGCTGTGGGGGGGAAGTGTAGATGACTGGGGAAGGCAGTGGCAACCCACCCTGTAAAGTCTGCCGTGAAAACGTGAGAGTAACGTCACCCCAGAGTTGGAAACGACTGGTGCTTGCACAGGGGACCTTTCATTTCCTTTCCATTTTGGGCAGGAGCTCACAGGAGCAGACCTCCGGAACCTCTCAATTTTATTGTGCTCTGTCTTTCTTACTCCTCCCCCCAAAAAATACTTGCTTCTGGGCTCCATTGTTCAAACCCCATGTGAGAATTTTCATGAACACTAAGATTTGACAAACTTTCTAATATTTCCACCCCCCCCCCACACACACACACGCAAAGGGGAAATAACCAAAACATATAGCGCAGAGAGATGGAAATTTTCACAATGCCACTGTGCCAACCTAGGAGAACGTAATTTTAAAAGTTTGATGGGGAGTAGGGTTTGATTATGACAATTCCAATTCAAGAAGCATTTTAAGATCGACGCTGAGCTGATGTAATTTAGTCCACCTTCCGGTGCTGTCAGGGGTGTGTGCGGCAGATGCAAAGGAGTTGTGCTAATGAGCTCCTGCACCTCTTTTTTCTATGAAATGACCCGTGGTTTTGGTTATTTTCCCATTTTTTGTGAGGGGGGAATGATGAGAAAGTTTGTCACATCTTAGAGTTCAGCAAAATTCTCACCGGTGGGGTTGAACAATGCAGCCCAGAAGCAAGTATTTTTGGGGGAGGGGTGAGAAAGAAAGAGCACAATAAAATCGAGAGGTTCCAGAGCTCCGCTCCTGTGAGCCCCTCACCCAAATGAGGCCTACCCTGAAAGGGCTGAAGGAACCAGACCAGCTACTGCGAGTGACCTTTCCCTGTCATTGGCAGTGAATCACTCCGGATCCGGCCTGGCCTGCCTGAACTCCTGAGTTAATATTTACCTCGCCTGCGCAGCACTTTTGACGTGGCTTCCAGCCAGATTATAATTCTGTCCTCTGCTTCCCCACAGCTAAGCGACAAACCCCGCCCTCCACGCGGGGAGACCTGTAGCAAGAGGGAGGACTGGACCGGCCTGTTATCTCCCCGTGTGGCACATTTCCATGTGTGGTTCCAGAAAGTCTCCTGGGCTTTTGGCAAATGGCATTTGTGTGGGTCAATGAGAGAACAAGCCAGGAGCTGTGCAAGCTGCACGTTCAAGGAAGCCCTAAAGTGAATTGCTCGCACGTTAACGTGGAAAGAATGTTGTAAGCCGCTCTGAGCCTGCTTCGGCGGGGAGGGCGGGATATAAATAAAATGTATTATTATTATTATTATGTGGGGAAGAACCTGTCAGCACCCATCAGGTCCCAGGCGGAAAGAGTCCAGGGAAACATGACCAAGTTAATCCTTCCTCCGGCACCTCACACAGAGAGCCAGTTTGGTGTAGTGGTTAAGTGTGCGGACTCTTATCTGGGAGAACCGGGTTGGATTCCCCACTCCTTCATTTGCACCTGCTGGAATGGCCATGGGTCAGCCATAGCTCTGGCAGAGGTTGTCTTTGAAAGGGCAGCTGCTGTGAGAGCCCTCTCAGCCCCCCCACCACCTCACAGGGTGTCTGTTGTGGGGGAGAAGATATAGGAGATTGTAAGCCGCTCTGAGTCTCTGATTCAGAGGGAAGGGCAGGGTATAAATCTGCAGTCTTCTTCCTCTTCTTCTCAGCCCCACCCACCTCTAGGGTTGCCAATCCCCAGGTGGGGGCAGGGGATCCCCTGGTTTGGAGGCCCTCCCCCTGCTTCAGGGTCGTCAGAAAGCGGGAGGGGAAGGAAATGTCTGCTGGGAACTCTGTTATTCCCTATGGAGATTTATTTCCATAGAAAATCATGGAGAATTGATCCACGGGTATCTGGGGCTCTGGGGGAGCTGTTTTTTTGGGTAGAGGCACCAAATTTTCAGTATAGCATCTAGTGCCTCTCCCCAAAATACCCTCCAAGTTTCAAAACGATTGGACCAGGGGGTCCAATTCTATGAGCCCCAAAAGAAGGTGCCCCTATCCTTCATGATTTCCTATGCAAGGAAGGCATTGAAAAGGTGTGCCGTCCCTTTAAATGTGATGGCCAGAACTCCCTTTGGAGTTCAATTATGCTTGTCACAGCCTTGATCTTGGCTCCACCCCAATGTCTCCTGGCTCCACCCCCAAAGTCTCTTGGCTCCACCCCCAAAGTCCCCAGATGTTTCTTGAATTGGACTTGGCAACCCTACCCACGTCACAGGGTGTCTGTGACAGGGTGTCTGTTGTGAGAAAAGAAGATATAGAGGATTGTGAGCCACTCTGAGTCTTTGATTCAGAGAGAAGGGTGGGATATAAATCTGCAGTCTTCTTGAACATATATGAACATATGAAGCTGCTTTATACTGAATCAGACCCTTGGTCCATCAAAGTCAGTATTGTCTTCTCAGACTGGCAGCGGCTCTCCAGGGTCTCAAGCTGAGGATTTTCATGCCTACTTGCCTGGACTCCTTTTTGGAGATGGCAGGGATTGAACCTGGGACCTTCTGCTTACCGTCCCTCACCGTCCCTTCTTCTTCTTCTTCTTCCAGTGTAGCTATATATCCACAGTATTCCTCTTTTAGAATAGTGTATCAGAATAACGTTTTTTGTTTGGACTTATCCAAATAAGTGATATTAGCTGTTTAGCTCATTACATATTCTTAACCCATCTTCCACTATATTTTAATTTTTTTTTAATGGCAAACTTGAATTATGTTTATATGTATGCTGCATGTTTAAACTAAACCTCTGAGAAACTAATGCCCTCATTTTAACCCAGGGCTAACATTACAACAGACTCTTAATTATTGCACTTCACACCCAGGATATCTAATGACATAGCCATCAATTTGCTATTCCAATTTATATTGCCTTTGTTGTTGTTTCAGCCCAGTCCATGCAAACTAACAATCACCGGCCCTCAACTTGTGATTCTTTTAATCTGTTACAAAACATTTCCATGACTTTACACACTAATTCACTGCCCACTTTCTCTATATTGAGGACGGCTTGCCATTCCATCCTATTGTCTGATGAAGTGTGCTTCTAGCACACAAAAGCTTGCATTCTGAATAAAACTAAGATGGTCTTAAAGGTGCAATTCGACTCCAGCTTTGTTCTACTACTTCAGGCCAACACGGCTGCCCGTTTGGATCTATCCTTTGGAGAGAGATCGGCTCATGTTGCGTGAACTACTGGCCAGCTGGTGAAAGGCCTGGGAAACTGGCTCCATGCAGATGGGGGCGGGGAGACAGAAATGACAGTGCAAAGAAGCCGATGGGGGAGGGGACCCCCCCTGCATTTAAGCTACTTTGACGCTAGATGGCCTCTGAGATTGGAGAAAATTAAGGTAGTTCTTTTGAGAAATGGAAGCCCAGAGCTTCTTTGGTGTTAGCATACATCTTTGTGCCCTCACTAATCTATTTTATTTGCTTTATCCCCACCCCGCCTCACCCCAATGAAGGCCCAAAGTGGCTTACGTCGTTCTCCTCCGTTTGACCCTCACAACAACCCAGTGAGGTAGGTTAGGCTGGAAGTCTGTGACTGGCCCAAGTTCACCCAACGAGCGTCCATGGAATGAGTGGGGATTCGAACCTGGATTTCCCAGCCCGCACTCCAACATTTTCACTGCTACTAGCGTATATACCTTATTCCCTTCATGTATCAGCTGCGATTTTCGAAACACACACAAACACACACACAAATGGATGTGTCAATAAAAACTTGAATCTATTAGACAAAAGCTCAGAATATGAAACTCTTGCAAACTGAAGGCAAAGCAAAACTGTGGCGGCAGCTGCTGCCAAAAGAACATTTTAAAAAAATCAGCCCTGCCAGTTGGAAGCCTTGCGGGAGAAAACGCCCATCTGGCCCTGGCCGCATTCTAAAAACGTTTGGCGAGTGCCAGGAAAGGTGCCTACGCTGGGGACCCCATTTTAGGGTCGCCGAGTCCCCTGTGGTACCTATTGTACTCCAGAGTTTTCCCTTCCAAATTGCTAGAGTGTCCGGGAAAACCGTAGAGTTTCCCCAGGAACACCTAGAGTGGCCAACACGCGACGTCGCCGGCGCAATGATGTCACTTGTAGGTGATGTCGTTGTGCTGGCGACGTCAGGGGAGGTGCCCCCCGCTGGCCCAGTGTGGGCCGATGGGTTGGGAACCTCCTGGGTGGCAGCCGTACCGATTTACAGTGCCATAAAGGAACAACATCGCGGCCTCTAAACAACCTGAAGGAGTGACGCAAAGGGGTGTGGTTTTTTTTGTGGTGGGACGCCCATCCCAGAATCCCCCTGTCCATACGAACAGTCCCTCTCTCTTGCCTCAGCAAAACACTGATTTGTGCAAACGCTGACCCTTTGATTGGCGGGTCTTATTCGTAAGGCACAGCGCAAGTCGTCTGTGCCCGGGGCCGCATGGTGAATCCCGGCACGGCGACCGTGTCCAAGTCAGACTCCGTGAATCCTGGAGGGGGCCGGAAGGAAAACCTCTGGAACAAGCCCACGAAGAAGAGGAAGAGCTCCATCTTGGCCAGACTCTCGCCCAGGCAGTTCCGCCGGCCTGCAACAATCCCCCAGCCCCAGCAGGGGGTTAGAAGAAGAAGAAGAAGACGGCAGATTTATACCCTGCCCCTCTCTCTGAATCAGAGACTCAGAGCAGCTTACTGTACAATCTCCTTTACCTTCCTCCCCCACAACAGACACCCTATGAGGAGGGTGGGGCTGAGAGAGCTCTCCCAGAAGCTGCCCTTTCAAGGACAGAGTCTCAGAGCGGCTCACGATCTCCTTTATCTTCCCCCCCCACAACAGACACCCTGTGAGGAGGGTGGGGCTGAGAGAGCTCTCCCAGAAGCTGCCCTCTCAAGGACAGAGTCTCCGAGCGGCTCACAATCTCCTTTATCTTCCTCCCCCACAACAGACACCCTGTGAGGAGGGTGGGGCTGAGAGAGCTCTCCCAGAAGCTGCCCTTTCAAGGACAGAGTCTCCGAGCGGCTCACAATCTCCTTTATCTTCCTCCCCCACAACAGACACCCTGTGAGGAGGGTGGGGCTGAGAGAGCTCTCCCGGAAGCTGCCCTCTCAAGGACAGAGTCTCAGAGCAGCTCACGATCTCCTTTATCTTCCTCCCCCACAACAGACACCCTGTGAGGAGGGTGGGGCTGAGAGAGCTCTCCTAGAAGCTGCCCTTTCAAGGACAGAGTCTCAGAGCGGCTCACAATCTCCTTTATCTTCCTCCCCCACAACCGACACCCTGTGAGGAGGGTGGGGCTGAGAGAGCTCTTACAGCAGCTGCCCTTTCAAGGACAACCTCTGTCAGAGCTATGGCTGACCCAAGGCCATTCCAGCAGCTGCAAGCGGAGGAGTGGGGAATCAAACCCGGTTCTCCCAGATAAGAGTCCGCGCACTTAACCACTACACCAAACTGGGGAAAAAAACAGTTTCATGGGCAACAAAAGCAAGAGCCAAAGAACCCGCTGGATTTATCCCTCGGTTTGTAATCTGCCTTGAACCTCAGTGGAAATCAATGCATCAGCGGTTGTCACAGAGGTGGTGTATCAGCTAAGACAAATCTGCTGTGATTCCTAGGCCTACCAACCTCCTGGTGGGTAGAAAATAAGCCGTGAAGCTCCATGCCACAAAACAGCTTTTCAGTCTGTTATAACTGGTGCAAAATTCTTTATAGCCAGGTTCCAAAATATGGACATAATCAGGGCTTTCTTTTTTTTGTAGCAGGAACTCCTTTGCATATTAGGCCATGCCCCCCCTGATGTAGCCAATTCTCCTGGAGCTTAGCGTAGGCCCTGTACGAAGAGCCCTGTAAGCTCCAGGGGGATTGGCTGCATCAGGAGTGTGTGGCTTAATATGCAAAGGAGTTTCTGCTACAAAAAAAGCCATAATGCTCGTAACAGTTTTCCGTACACAAATCCAATTTGCTCACGGGTATGAAGGACACTGAGATCCAGCGACTTGTATTAGAAAACACAGCCCGTAAAACTTCAAAATTAATGAATGTTGAGGTCCTGGTGTGATGGATTCCACAGATGTATTAAACATCCATTTCGACAGGTGAAACCGGGATGCAGGCCCTCTTTCGCTGGCCGCTTTCCCCAAGCTCACCTTCCAAGCAACTTCATCATTCACAATCATGCGTCCTCTATTGTCTTCTTGGTTCTTTGATATGTACGGTGTCCTCCATACCTGTGAGCAGGCCTTGAATTCAGCAGGAGCTCACAGGACCTTTCTGAGGGTTCCCCCTCCTCCTCCCCACCTACCTTGTCCATTGAATAGCAGGTGCAGCTGCATAACAATCCCTGGATTAGGAAAGCGGGCAGCCAGCCAGCCAGCCACCAGGGGCTTTGCCAGGCCCCAGCAGCCCTCATTAACCCCTGGAGAAGCCTACATCACCCTTTCTCCACTTCTTATGTGATCTTGGGCAGCGGGTGGCTTGCTGGCCTTTTGACTGTGGAGGGGGGCAGCCAAGGAGAGTCCCAGGTGAGCGAGGCCTGCTTGGGCTGGCTGGCTCTCTAGCCAGCCCAAGCAGGCCTCACTCACCTGGGGCCCTCCTTTCTTGCATCGGGGTTGCTTTTGGCTGGGGGTGGAGCGGCATATGCTAATGAGTTATGCTAATGAGCTCCACCACCTATTTTTCGGCAAAACGACCCCTGCCCGTGAACAAATTGGATTTGTGTATGAAAAACTGTTACAGGCATGATGTCCGTATTTTAAAACTTGAGCATAAAGAATTTTGCACCAGTTATAACAGACTGAAGGGGCGTATTGTGGCACGGAGCTTATTTTCTACGCTCCAATCGGTGTGACTCTTTTGGGATGGCTGAACCTCCAGGAGGGGGGGGGGAGGAGCTAGAAATCACCTTAAATTGTAACTGATCTCCAGACAACCGAGCTCAGTTCCCCTGGAGAAAACGGTTGCTTTAGAGCAGGGGTGGCCAAACTTTGGCTCTTTCACACATATTGTGCGGCTCCTGAAGCCCCCACCGCCCCATCGGCTGTCTTGGAGACTGCATTTAAAGTTAAAGTTGCTTTCTTTCCACCTCCCACCCTCCCCCATCTACTTGTTGCCTTCCTTCCTTCCTGTCTTGCAGCTCTCAAACATCTGATGTTCGCGTCTGGCAGCTCTCAAACATCTGACATTTATTCTATGTGCCTCTTGCGTTAAGCAAGCTCGGCCCCCTGCTTTAGAGGGTGGGTTCTGCGACATGATCTCTGCTGAGGTTTCCGCCCCCCCCCCCCGACCCCACGCTCTCAAAGCTCTCTAGGGACTTTCCAGCCCTGATCTGGCAACCGTAGTGCTTCAAGAGATTCTGGATTCAAATCTCACGGTTTTCTCAAACTCACTGGCTGGTCTTCAAGAAGCTTTTCTCTCTCTCTCTCTCTCTCTCTTCCCTGGCAGGACAGGGAGGTGAGGGTTGGCTTAGACCTTACGGGGCTGTCATTGGGTGCGTGAACAGGTAGCATGTGAGTTATTTCGAATGCAGAAAGTGTTACGTTTCCCAGCTATTTTAAAAATTCATTTTGTTAAATCAAAAAGCTTTCTACCCTGCCTGGGGGGGGAGGGTTCAAAGCAGCTTACAAGAATGCTACTACTGCACATTCCCAAAATCTGAGAATGGTTTAGGTCAGGGCTGGCCCAGGCAGACTCGCTGTCCGCTGCCCCATGCCCCTGGGGGCCCTAGGCACGCACGCACACCCCAAACCGGGCCTCCACCGCCCCCCCTTTCCTTCTGCGGTGCCGTGCTCCACTGCCGCTGTCCCCCCCCCCCCCCGCACACTCAGAGGTGCACCGCTAGAATCAGCCCTACCCACTTTGATGCAGCCTGGGGATATCAGCGTTCTCTCTTAAGAGAGCGATGAAAGAGGCTTCGCTCCCCTTCCTTTCCGGAACCGGAAGTGAGAGGGGAGCGAAGCCTCATTGAGCGCTTTCTTAAGAGAGAATGCTCGGATGCCCAGGCTGTGTTGAAGTCGGAAGGGCCAATTTTAGCAGTGCTCCTCTGAGCATGGGACGGGGTGAGGGAAGGGAGGAGATGGCAGGACGGCAATGACGGCGATGGCGTGAGGGGGGTGTAGGGAAATTAGGCATTTGTCTTGGGTATGGGGAGGTGGGGAGAGCCCAATTCTGCACCCCCCCTCCTGGCACCCTAGCCAAATGCCTAATTTGCCTAGTAGGCGAGCCGGCCCTGGTTTGGGCCTTACCCAGCTTTCCTTTCAGGATTTTGGTCCCACATCTCAGGCTTGCCAGAGCGCGAGCTGGGCCTGATTCTGTTGCATACAGTGTACCTTACTTCTGCAAAGGAGAGACTGTTAAGCGGGGCTCGAAACAAACAAACAAATAGCCCTTCTACTAAGCCCACGTTGTTTCTGTGCGTTTTAGGGTTCATGAGCCCTTAAGCGTAAAAAAATGGGTAAAGTGAATTATGTCTGGAACTTTCTATGCTCTTTGGACACCAAATAATAACCTCTCTGACTCACGGCTGCTTCCTTTGTAATAGCTGCAGGGAGATATTTTCAGGGTTTTCGGAGCACGAGAAGCGTGAGGTTGACCCGGAAAACCCACCAATGGGAATCTTCGGTGGGCGGAGCTGGGAGATCAGGTGGGCGGAGCTTGGATCTTTCTTTCTTTTTTTTTGTAGGACATAACAAGCTGTTTCTATTTTACTTTTGCGAATCTCTCGCACAAGCTCTCATTTTTAATAGGCGCTTTCATTTCACCAATTTAAAAGAAAATTTGTTTTTTAAAGAATTCTTGGCTAGGACGACCCAGCGACTCGGGTGGAATCTACTCGCCCTTCCCTAAGAGATGCCCCTCTCTCATGCCACAGGGAGAATTCTGGTTACCTGTCGAAAACGGAAGAAAAGCTTCTCTCTTCACAAAGTTGCCATCCGCGTCCAAAAAATGGTTGGGGTTAAACTGGTCGGGAGTCTCCCACTGAGTTTTGTCTAAGAGCACCGAGGTGAGCAAAGGGATCACCATCGTCCCCTTAAGATGCAAAAAGAGAGACGTCAGCGACAGACCGGGATGGGAAAACCCGATAAAGCTTGACTATGAAATGTCCCTGCCCAGGAATTAAGATCCGAAGGAGAGGCCCTCCAGGCTGCTCCACACAAGACAGGGCCTTTTCAGTGGCAGGCCCATGATACTGGAAAAACCTCCCCTGAAGGTATGCCTGCCTTTCCCTCCCACCGCGGGTCCCGCCTCATACCTTGGGGATAAAATAGCCACCGAAGTGCGTGTCCACGGCGGTGCGACGTGGAATATGCGGAAGGAGAGTGATAAACCGGAGCACCTCGTGGATCACAGCGTTGGAATAGGGCAGACGCTTCTTGTCGTCGAAGGTCGGCAGGCGCCCCGATCCCAGCACTGTCTTGATTTCCTCTTGGACTTTGCCTGCAACAGCAAAAAGAGATTTCCTCCCTCCTGTCCGACTGTACAATCTTTGCAAGGCCTGCTATTAGCACAGGAACTTCCTAAGGAAGCGGGGGCAAGTGTGCAAAAGTTGGCCAGAACCCCTCTTTCTTGTTCTCACTCATCCTCTTCTCTGCCACACTCACCCTCTCTTAGCCTTCAGGCAATGTTTCCCGGTATCTGGGGAAATGTAGTCCTCGAGGTATCTATCATAAAAGAAAATCCCAGTGGCTACCTTCAAGACTAACATCATTTATTTCAACTTGAGGTTTCATGAGTCACAGCTTGCCTCCTCCAGCAACATGGAAATCAAATCGACAGTCCCCCAACTCGGGAATCCAGAAGTCGGATCCTTAGTCCCAGGCCTTGAATTCAGCAGGAGCTCACAGGAGCACAGCTCCTGAACCTTTCTGAGGGCTCCCCCTCTTCCTCCCCACCTACTTTGTCCACTGAATAGCAGGTGCAGCTGCGTAACAATCCCTGGATTAGGAGATTGGGCAGACAGCCCGCCACCAGGGGCTTTGACAGGCCCCAGCAGCCCTCATTAACCCCTGGAGAAGCCCACGTCACCCTTTCTCCACTTCTTATGTGATTTTGGGCAGCGGGTGGCTTGCTGGCCTTTTGACTGTGGAGGGGGGCAGCCAAGGAGAGTCCCAGGTGAGTGAGGCCTGCTTGGGCTGGCTGGATCGCTAGCCAGCCCAAGCAGGCCTCACTCACCTGGGGCCCTCCTTTCTTGCATCGGGTTAGGTGCAGCTGCATAACAATCCCTGGATTAGGAGATCGGGCAGCCAGCCAGCCACCAGGGGCTTTACCACGCCTCCAGCAGCCCTCATTAACCCCTGGAGAAGCCCTCGCCACCCTTTTGCCACTTATGTGATATTCGGTAGCAAGTGGCTTGCTGGCCTGGATCTCTAGCCAGGCTTCGCTCACCTGAGGCTCTCCTCTCTTGCATCAGGTTGCTTTTGGCTGGTGGGGGGGGGGCAGCATACGACAAAGAGTTATGCTAATGAGCTCCAATGAGCTATTTTTCTACCAAACAAATACTGCAATAAATGTTGTGAGTCTTGAAGGTGCCCGCTGGACTTCTGTTTTCCTTTGTGACAATCAGGGAGGGATTAACAATTACCGTAAATCCAATATCATCCTCATTGTCATCATCATCATCATCATCTTCTCCTCCTCCTTCGCCTCACATTATTGTTTTTTTCCAGTGGCTCTTCTCTTTTCATAACTTGACCAAATTTGACATAATTTGACAGCCTTGTTTTAGTTGTTTAGCAAGAGCCTGGCCTTGATTTGATCCATAACTCACTAATAAGTCTTTTTAACAGATCATTGCCGCTCTGACCTGGATAGGCCAGGCTAATCCGATCCTGTCAGATCTTGGAAGGTAAGCAGGGTCGGCCTTGTCTAGCATTCGGAAGGGTGACCTCTGAGGCGGAAGCAGGCAGGGGCCAACCACCTCTGAAACGTCTCTTGCTTTAGAAACAACTCTAGCTTGCCACCTAGTGGTGCATAACGAAAAAGGAGCTAGAACTTCTGGCTGCCAGACAATCTTAGGCTAACCTGGCTATAGTACGCACAATGCCATACGATAATTATCTGCCCCTAAGCATTTCTCCCCTGCTCTAATGAAGCTGATTCTATTTTGTACCGTGCACCTCTGCAAAATGACCACGACCTTCAAAATAACCACGGACAGGCCTTGAATTCAGCAGGATCTCACAGGGGCGCAGCTCCTGAACCTTTCTGAGGCTCCCCCTCCTCCTCCCCACCTCCCTTGTCCATTGAATAGGAGGTGCAGCTGCATAACAATCCCTGGATTAGGAGAGCCGGCAGCTTTGCCACACCCCAGCAGCCCTCATTAACCCTTAGAGAAGCCCGCACCACCTTTTCTCTGCTTCTTATGTGATTCTGAGTGGCGGGTGGCTTGCTGGCCTTTTGACTGTGTGGGGGGGGAGGGGCGGTGTCCAAGGAGAGCCCCAGGTGAGCAAGGCCTGCTTGGGCTGGCTGGATCTCTAGCCAGCCCAAGCAGGGCTCGCTTGCCTGGGGCTCTCCATTCTTGTGTCAGGTTGCTTTTGGCTGGTGGAGGGGGGGGGCGGCATATGCTAATAAGTTATGCTCCACCACCTATTTTTCTGCAAAATGACCCCTAACTACGGATGGTTATAATCCAAAATACCACAGCATCAAATGTGATGAACTAACTTGGCCACTTACGTTGAATCTCGGGATGCTTCATCAGCAGCAACACGGCCCACTGCAGCGTGGTGGCTGTCGTCTCAGTCCCAGCCATGACGAGGTCGAGCACCGATGCCAGGATGTTTGCATCGTCGAACACACTCGTGGCTTTGTTCATCTCCTTTGGATGAGAAGTGTCTGCGTGAACCTTGGGGGCTTGCAAGCAGGCGGGACACTGACAGGTCCAGCCTCAAGGAGCAGCAGCCAGACCCTTTCCTGGAGCCAGCTTCCATTTTGCAACGGGAGGTGGGGGTGGAGAATCCAGAAGAATTATGCTCCGCTCGTCCCTCCAAGCACCCCTCCCACTATCCAGAATCCAGGAGAGGCCAAGCTCTTGAAGCCTCCACTGCCCTGCTGGCCAACTTGGAGAAGGCATTTGAAGTTAAAGTTTTCCTTCCACCTCTCCCTCCCTCCCACTTCTATTTGCTTTCCTTCCTTCCTTCCTTCCTTCCTTCCTTCCTTCCTTCCTTCCTTCCTTCCTTCCTTCCTTCCTTCCTTCCTTCCTTCCTTCCTTTTCTCAAACATCTGAAGTCCATGTCTTGTGGCTCTCAGACATCCTTCCTTCCTTCCTTCCTTCCTTCCTTTTCTCAAACATCTGAAGTCCATGTCTTGTGGCTCTCAGACATCCTTCCTTCCTTCCTTCCTTCCTTTTCTCAAACATCTGAAGTCCATGTCTTGTGGCTCTCAGACTTCCTTCCTTCCTTCCTTTTCTCAAACATCTGAAGTCCATGTCTTGTGGCTCTCAGACATCCTTCCTTCCTTCCTTCCTTCCTTCCTTCCTTCCTTCCTTCCTTCCTTCCTTCCTTCCTTTTCTCAAACATCTGCAGTCCATGTCTTGTGGCTCTCAGACTTCCTTCCTTCCTTCCTTCCTTCCTTCCTTCCTTCCTTCCTTCCTTCCTTCCTTCCTTCCTTCCTTCCTTCCTTCCTTCCCTTCCTTCCTTCCTTCCTTCCTTCCTTCCTTCTCTCAAACATCTGAAGTCCATGTCTTGTGGCTCTCAGACTTCTGACGTTTCCTCCAGGTGGCTCTTACATTAAGCAAGTTTGGCTACCCCTGGTTCAGATGCCCTGGATATATTACAGTAGCCTTTTCAATCAATCAGTTACCTTTACTGGCTTGATAACCAACATAACAAGGAACCAATCCATCCATCTACAGTAACCTTTTCTCACTCCTTTTAGGCCTGTTCCAGTTCTGCTAATATAACTGCTGTTGGATGGACAGGATCGGGGAGAAGCAAAAAAAAGGTCAAGGTAGTCCCCTGTGCAAGCACCAGTTGTTTCTGACTCTTGGGTGACGTCACATCTTGACATTTTCACGGCAGACATTCTATGGGGTGGTTTGCCATTGCCTTCCCCAGTCATCTACAGTTTCCCCCCAGCAAGCGGGGGACTCATTTGACCGACCTTGGGAGGGTGGAAGGCTGAGCCAACCTTGAGCTGGCTACCTGAACCCAGCTTCTGCCAGGATCGAACTCAGGTTGTGAGAAGACTTGGACTTGGAGAGAGGGCTTGGACGGGGCTGCGACAGGGAGTCTCATGGACATCAGCAGAACCTACAGGCGCTCCCATACAAAATTAAAACAGGAGAATTCCGTTTCGGAATTGGGATCGCCATCAAAGCTCGTTGTGTTGAACTGCTTTCCCCCCTTTAAGAGCAGCAGTTACACAATTCCTTTCAAAAAGGAAGATGGCCCTGCTGGTTTGCAGTAGAAGAGCTAGATTCAAATCCAGCAGCGCCGTAAGAGATCAACAAGGTTTCCGGCTGTGAGTCAAAGCTCCCTTCGTCAGATAAGAGTAGGAATGGGGATCCCAGAGTCCTTCTATCCTGACTCCCTTCCTTGCAGCCCTCCCCCTCCCACCTGATTGGGATATATGAGGGCACAGGGATCTCCATTCCGATCTGATGAAGAGAGCTTTGAAAACTCCTCCTCTGAAAATCTTGGTCTCTGAGGGGCTGCTGGAGTCGAATCGCGCTGGTCTGCTATGGCGATTGCTACCAGTTTTTGATTTCTTCTAGAAAGAGCACGAGATGAAGCATTATTCTCTCCCAGAGCCCAGGCGAAAGAAGGCTTTCTTGCTAGTGAATCGAGACTTTTTTTCACCCCACCTTTCCACTCTGTACGGCCCACGGGGCTGTTTACGGAATCCATCAAAAACATGACACATTAGGCACGCTCAACCACAGCTGGTGGGCAGATGTTTCCAATCTCCTCTCCGCTGGCCTCATGGCCTTCCCACCACTAACAGCTGCACTGCTGCTTTCTCCACGGGGCGGGGTCCCCATGGATAAAAATACCTCCTTCCAGAAATGAGTTTCAATTGCCACATTTGGCAACCAGATACGATCAGGGTTTATTCTGGGGAGGGAGCTTTTTCCACTGTCCAGGAGGTAAAGAAAGACCCTGACAACTTCCTCTCCTCCTTCTTACAGACAGTTCTTAGAATCAACTACTGATCT
Organism: Heteronotia binoei; assembly: GCF_032191835.1. Lineage (NCBI taxonomy): Eukaryota > Metazoa > Chordata > Lepidosauria > Squamata > Gekkonidae > Heteronotia > Heteronotia binoei. The sequence continues at coordinate 32,745,719 of NC_083242.1, read as the reverse complement.
TTTTTTTAAATCTACTTAGCAAACCCCATAAGGATAATTTGAGGGCGGTGTAGCATTTGGGGAACTGTTTTGCTTTGGTGTTATCAGAAGAGCCCCGTGGCACAGAGTGTTAAAGCTGCAGTACTGCAGTCTTAAGCTCTGCTCACGACCTGAGTTCGATCACTGGCGGAAGCTGGGTTTTCAGGTAGCCGGCTCGAGGTTGACTCAGCCTTCCATTATTTATTTATTTATTTATTTGTAATTTATATCCCGCCCTTCCCACTAGGTGGCTCAGGGCAACTTACAACATATAAAAACTAACATAAAATATAAAATTAAGCATAAAAAGTTAACATTTCATAATTTATGTAGTTAAAATCTAGACATTTGTTATATACGTAAACCTTAAAATCATACAGCGGTCTTACAGCTACACTCAGTTCAAGTTCAGTGCCGGTTAGTTGTGAGCCAGCTGGAAGAGGGCTGTCTTGCAGGCCCTGCGGAATTGGGCAAGGTCCCACAGGGCCCTTACCTCTTCCGGCAGCTGCTTCCACCAGGATGAAACCATTACGGAGAAGGCCCTGTCCCTTGTAGCTTTCAAACGGGCTTCCTTTGGCCCGGGGACAACCAGGAGGTTTTGAGTTCCCGATCTCAGTGCTCTCTGGGGAACGTGTGGGAAGAGACGGTCCCTCAAGTAGGCAGGTCCTAGGCCATATAGGGCTTTAAAGGTAATAACCAGCACCTTGTACCGAACTCGGTAAAGTATTGGCAGCCAGTGCAGAGCCCGAAGTCCCGGCTGAATGTGCTCCCATCTTGGGAGCCCCAATAACAACCGGGCGGTAGTGTTCTGCACCAGCTGCAACTTCCGGGTTTGGCACAGGGGCAGCCCCATGTAGAGGGCATTGCAGTAGTCCAACCTCGAGGTGACCGTTGCATGGATCACCGTTGCTAGATCGTCGCGCTCCAGGAAGGGAGCCAGCTGCCTTGCCTGCCTAAGATGGAAAAATGCGAGGTCGGTCAAATGAGAACTCAGCTTGCTGGGGGGAAAGTGTTGATGACTGGGGAAGGCAAACCACCCCATAAAAAGTCTGCCATGAAAACGTTGTGAAAGCAACGTCACCCCAGAGTCGGAAACGACTGGTGCTTGCACGGGGGACCTTTCCTTTCCCTATCAGGGGTAGAATTCTAGCAGGAGCTCCTTTGCATATTAGGCCACACACCTCTGATGTAGCCAATCCTCCGTAGAATTTTTTTTTGGAAGCTCTTGGAAGATTGGCTACATCGGGGGGGTGTGGCCTAATATGCAAAGGAGCTCCTGCTAGAATTCCACCCCTGGCCCTTATCAATTTATCCACCACCAGTCCTGCCAAGTAGGTTAAAAGAAAATAAAAATTACTTCTTGCTGCCTAAAGAGCAAAGCGTCGGTGTAGCTCCGTAAGTTGTTTGCGTTGATCGTTTCTTTGCTAGCCTCGATGTGCTTCCTTAGAATGACGCACACCTCTTCGACTTTCTCCAAGATCAGCTTGTGGGGCTTGAGGAAGAATCCCAGGAATGGGTAGAAGTTGAACAGCTGTGAAAGAAACACACGTCTCCACAATATAAAGAAAGTGGATCTTGTTTGTCTCTAAGGTGTTACTGGACTGGAATCTAGCTAATAGATAATAGAATCATAGAGCTGGAAGGGACCTCCAGGGTCATCTAGTCTGACCCCCTCCACAATGCAGGGAATTCACAAATACCTCCCCCCCCCCACAAGTCCAGTGATCCCTGATTTATGCTCTGAAGATGGCAAAAAAATCAATACAGATGGTTGCAGGGGGTAGCCGTGGTGATCTACCGTAGAAGAGCAGGAATCGAGTCCAGCAGCACTTCAGAGACCAAAATCTTTGAGGTGTGAGCTTTCGAGAGTCAAAGACCCTTCCTCAGACCAAGATTTTCAGTTTCAGTTTATATCCCGCCCTTCCCACCGAAGCGGCTCAGGGCGGCTCACAACATAAGATCTAACATTTTGGTTTTAAAAATACATCGACTTACAACAATTAAAACAGTAAAATAATAAAACAAATAAAAAAGCAATCTGTCAGAATACTACACTACAACCTTCTATAAAGTTTCCAATGCCGGTTAGTTATAGGCCAGCTGGAAGAGGACTGTCTTACAGGCCCTGCGGAACTGGCCAAGGTCCCGCAGGGCCCTCACCTCTTCCGGCAGCTGGTTCCACCAGTAAGGAGCCGTTACCGAAAAGGCCCTGTCCCTGGTGGATTTCAGACGGGCCTCCTTTGGCCCGGGGATAACAAGCAGATTTTGAGAGCCCGATCTCAGTACTCTCTGGGGAACATGTGGGGAGAGACGGTCCCTAAGGTAGGCAGGTCCTAGGCCATATAGGGCTTTAAAGATAATAACCAGCACCTTGTACCGGACTTGGTATATTACTGGCAGCCAGTGCAGATCCCGGAGCCCTGGCCAGACGTGCTCCCATCTTGGGAGCCCTAACAACAGCCGGGCAGCGGCGTTCTGCACTAACTGCAACTTCCGGGTTCGGCACAGGGGCAGCCCCATGTAGAGGGCATTACAGTAGTCCAACCTCGAGGTGACCGTTGCATGAATCACCGTTTTCAGGTTATAAGCTTTTGTATCTAATGAAGGAAGCTCTGACTCTCAAAAGTTTATACTCCAAAAATCTTGTTTGTCTCTAAGGTGCTACTGAACTGGAATCTAGCTAATCGATAATAGAATCATAGAGCTGGAAGGGACCTCCAGGGTCATCTAGTCTGACCCCCTCCACAATGCAGGAAAGTCACAAATACCTCCCCCCCCCCACACACACACATCCAGTGACCCCTGCTTTATGCCCAGAAGGTGGCAAGAAAACCTCCAGGATCCCTGGCCAAAGCGGCCTGGAGAAAACTACAGCCTGACCCCAAAGGGGCAATCAGCATTTCCCTGGGCGTGTAAGAAGGGGCCGCAAGAACTAAGCACTGAGGCCGCCTATCCTGTGCTCCTTCCTGTGATCTGCCTCAGCTCACAGAATCAGCATTGCTGTCAAATGGCTGTCTGGTTTCTGCTTGGAAACCTCCAAAGAAGGGGAGCCCATGACCAGCGTTCCCTCTCAGCTGAGTTAGCGTGAGATTAGGGTTGCCAATCCCCAGGTGGGGGCAGGGGATCCCCCGGTTTGGAGGCCCTCCCCCCGCTTCAGGGTCATCAGAAAGCGGGGGGAGGGGAGGGAAATGTCTGCTGGGAACTCTGTTATTCCTTATGGAGATTTATTCCCATAGAAAATCATGGAGAATTGATCTGCGGATATCCGGGGCTCTGGGGGGGCTGTTTTTTGGGGGTAGAGGCACCAAATTTTCAGTATAGCATCTAGTGCCTCTCCCCAAAATACCCCCCCAAGTTTCAAAAAGATTGGACCAGGGGGGTCCAATTCTATGAGCCCCCCAAAAAGGTGCCCCTATCCTTCATTATTTCCTATGGAAGGAAGGAATTGAAAAGATGTGCCGTCCCTTTAAATGTGATGGCCAGAACTCCCTTTGGAGTTCAATTATGCTTGTCACAGCCTTGATTTTGGCTCCACCCCTGGCTCCACCCCCAAAGTCTCCTGGCTCCACCCCCAAAGACCCCAGATATTTCTTAAATTGGACTTGGCAACCCTATGTGAGCTAGCTCATAGATTTTTAGCCTCCAGCTCACACGCTTTTGTCTTAGCTCAGGAAAAACGGCCCCAGAGCAAACTAATTTATGCAGCAGCTCACAACTTTAATGCCAGGAGCTCACAAAGTAGAATTTTTGCTCACAAGACCCTGCAGCTTAGAGGGAACATTGCCCATGACCTCCGGAGGAAGCCTTGAACCTGCCAGGAATTTCTTCCTAATGTTCAGTGGAAAATTCCTTCCATTTAATTTCAGATCTGACCTTCTGTGGCAGCAGAAAACAACTCCACACCTTCTTCTACATGACAGCCCTTCAAGCACTTGATGAAGATGTGCAAGTAATTACTTAAAGCCGAATGGCATGATCTGTCAGGAACAATACTCCCCCTAAGCTGTGGAGTCTTGTGAGCAAAAATTCTACCTTGTGAGCTACTGGCATTAAAGCTGTGAGCTACTGCATACATTAGCTTGCTCTGCGGCTATCTTGAGACAAAAATGTGTGAGCTGCAGGCTAAAAAACTGCGAGCTAGCTCACACTGACTCAGCTTAGAGGGAAGACTGGTCAGGAAGTTTCTGAGAGTTCGTCTCAGTGAAATGAATTTTCACACAGACATATATCCCAATAGATTGCGCCTTCCATCTTTATCAAAACTTCAGGGCCAATTCCACATTTGAGAAGAGCCCTGTACAGAGAGTCTCCAGCAACCCCCCCCGCCCCCTACTGTGCCCCCCTTCTTGCCTGCTGCCCACATACCACCACTTGCTCACACATCCTTCTCCTAAAGGTCAAGGGAGTCCCCTGTGCAAGCAAGAGTCAATTCCGACTCTGGGATGACATTGCTTTCACAACGTTTTCACGGCAGACGTTTTACGGGGTGGTTTGCCATTGCCATTCCCAGTCATCTACGCTTCCCCCCCCTCCCCCAAGCAAACTGGGGACTCATTTTACCGACCTCGGAAGGATGGAAGGCTGAGTCAACCTCGAGCCGGCTACCTGAACCCAGCTTCTGCCAGGATCGAACTCAGGTCATGAGCAGAGAGCTTGGTCTGCAGCACTGCAGCTTTACCACTCTGCGCCACGGGGCTCTTATATCTTCTCCCCCCACACGCAATCTATCCCACCACCTGCAGCCACAGCTGCCCACACTGCTTCCTCGCCCTGTTCCTGATGAAGCCAGAGGGTGAGTGCAGCTAGGATGGCCGATGCCATGACCCCCAAAAGCGCTGATGTCCCATGCACCACCCACATGCCCTTCTCCAACATGCACTTGGGAGCGCAGGTCACACAGCCATCTCAAGCAAGAAGAAGACTGCATATTTATACCCCACCCTTCTCTCTGAATCAGAGCCTCAGAGCGGCTTACAATCTCCTATATCTTCTCCCCCAACAACAGACACCCTATGAGGTGGGTGGGGCTGAGAAGGCTTTCAAGGACAACCTCTGCCAGAGCTATGGCTGCTGCAAGGCCATCCCAGCAGCAGCAAGTGGAGGAGGGGGGAATCAAACCCGGTTCTCCCAGATAAGAGAGCTCTGGCTGACCAAAGGCCATTCCAGCAGCTGCAAGTGGAGGAGTGGGGAATCAAACCCAGTTCTCCCAGATAAGAGAGCTCTGGCTGACACAAGGCCATTCCAGCAGCTGCAAGGGGAGGAGTGGGGAATCAAACCCGGTTCTCCCAGATAAGAGAGCTCTGGCTGACCCAAGGCCATTCCAGCAGCTGCAAGGGGAGGAGTGGGGAATCAAACCCGGTTCTCCCAGATAAGAGAGCTATGACTGACCCAAGGCCGTTCCAACAGTTGCAAGCGGAGGAGGGGGGAATCAAACACGGTTCTCCCAGATAAGAGAGCTCTGGCTGACCCAAGGCCATTCCAGCAGCTGCAAGTGGAGGAGTGGGGAATCAAACCCGGTTCTCCCAGATAAGAGAGCTATGGCTGTCCCAAGGCCATTCCAGCAGCTGCAAGTGGAGGAGTGGGGAATCAAACCCGGTTCTCCCAGATAAGAGAGCTCTGGCTGACCCAAGGCCATTCCAGCAGGTGCAAGTGGAGGAGGGGGGAATCAAATCCGGTTCTTCCAGATAAGAGAGCTCTGGCTGACCCAAGGCCATTCCAGCAGGTGCAAGTGGAGGAGGGGGGAATCAAACCTGGTTCTTCCAGATAAGAGAGCTCGGCTGACCGAAGGCCATTCCAGCAGGTGCAAGTGGAGGAGGGGGGAATCAAACCCGGTTCTTCCAGATAAGAGAGCTCTGGCTGACCCAAGGCCATTCCAGCAGCTGCAAGTGGAGGAGTGGGGAATCAAACCCAGTTCTCCCAGATAAGAGAGCTATGACTGACCCAAGGCCATTCCAACAGTTGCAAGCGGAGGAGGGGGGAATCAAACCCGGTTCTCCCAGATAAGAGAGCTCTGGCTGACCCAAGGCCATTCCAGCAGGTGCAAGTGGAGGAGGGGGGAATCAAACCCAGTTCTCCCAGATAAGAGAGCTCTGGCTGACCCAAGGCCATTCCAGCAGGTGCAAGCGGAGGAGTGGGGAATCAAACCCGGTTCTCCCAGATAAGAGAGCTCTGGCTGACCCAAGGCCATTCCAGCAGGTGCAAGTGGAGGAGTGGGGAATCAAACCCAGTTCTCCCAGAAAAGAGAGCTATGACTGACCCAAGGCCATTCCAACAGTTGCAAGCGGAGGAGGGGGGAATCAAACCCGGTTCTCCCAGATAAGAGAGCTCTGGCTGACCCAAGGCCATTCCAGCAGGTGCAAGTGGAGGAGGGGGGAATCAAACCCGGTTCTCCCAGATAAGAGAGCTCTGGCTGACCCAAGGCCATTCCAGCAGGTGCAAGTGGAGGAGTGGGGAATCAAACCCAGTTCTCCCAGATAAGAGAGCTATGACTGACCCAAGGCCATTCCAACAGTTGCAAGCGGAGGAGGGGGGAATCAAACCCGGTTCTCCCAGATAAGAGAGCTCTGGCTGACCCAAGGCCATTCCAGCAGGTGCAAGTGGAGGAGTGGGGAATCAAACCAGGTTCTCCCAGATAAGAGAGCTCTGGCTGACCCAAGGCCATTCCAGCAGGTGCAAGTGGAGGAGTGGGGAATCAAACCCGGTTCTCCCAGATAAGAGACCTCTGGCTGACCCAAGGCCATTCCAGCAGGTGCAGGTGGAAGAGTGGGGAATCAAACCCGGTTCTCCCAGAAAGAGAGCTCTGGCTGACCCAAGGCCATTCCAGCAGGTGCAGGTGGAAGAGTGGGGAATCAAACCCGGTTCTCCCAGAAAGAGAGCTCTGGCTGACCCAAGGCCATTCCAGCAGGTGCAGGTGGAGGAGTGGGGAATCAAACCCGGTTCTCCCAGATAAGAGAGCTCTGGCTGACCCAAGGCCATTCCAGCAGGTGCAAGTGGAGGAGGGGGGAATCAAACCCGGTTCTCCCAGATAAGAGAGCTCTGGCTGACCCAAGGCCATTCCAGCAGGTGCAAGTGGAGGAGTGGGGAATCAAACCCGGTTCTCCCAGATAAGAGAGCTCTGGCTGACCCAAGGCCATTCCAGCAGCTGCAAGGGGAGGAGGGGGGAATCAAACCCGGTTCTCCCAGATAAGAGAGCTCTGGCTGACCCAAGGCCATTCCAGCAGGTGCAAGTGGAGGAGTGGGGAATCAAACCCGGTTCTCCCAGATAAGAGAGCTCTGGCTGACCCAAGGCCATTCCAGCAGGTGCAAGTGGAGGAGGGGGGAATCAAACCTGGTTCTCCCAGATAAGAGAGCTCTGGCTGACCCAAGGCCATCCCAGCAGCTGCAAGTGGAGGAGTGGGGAATCAAACCCGGTTCTTCCAGATAAGAGAGCTATGGCTGACCCAAGGCCATCCCAGCAGCTGCAAGTGGAGGAGTGGGGAATCAAACCTGGTTCTCCCAGATAAGAGAGCTCTGGCTGACCCAAGGCCATCCCAGCAGCTGCAAATGGAGGAGTGGGGAATCCAACCCGGTTCTCCCAGATAAGAGAGCTATGGCTGACCTAAGGCCATTTCAGCAGCTGCAAGTGGAGGAGTGGGGAATCAAACCCGGTTCTCCCAGATAAGAGAGCTCTGGCTGACCCAAGGCCATTCCAGCAGCTGCAAGCGGAGGAGTGGGGAATCAAACCCGGTTCTCCCAGATAAGAGAGCTCTGGCTGACCCAAGGCCATTCCAGCAGGTGCAAGTGGAGGAGTGGGGAATCAAACCCAGTTCTCCCAGAAAAGAGAGCTATGACTGACCCAAGGCCATTCCAACAGTTGCAAGCGGAGGAGGGGGGAATCAAACCCGGTTCTCCCAGATAAGAGAGCTCTGGCTGACCCAAGGCCATTCCAGCAGGTGCAAGTGGAGGAGGGGGGAATCAAACCCGGTTCTCCCAGATAAGAGAGCTCTGGCTGACCCAAGGCCATTCCAGCAGGTGCAAGTGGAGGAGTGGGGAATCAAACCCAGTTCTCCCAGATAAGAGAGCTATGACTGACCCAAGGCCATTCCAACAGTTGCAAGCGGAGGAGGGGGGAATCAAACCCGGTTCTCCCAGATAAGAGAGCTCTGGCTGACCCAAGGCCATTCCAGCAGGTGCAAGTGGAGGAGTGGGGAATCAAACCCGGTTCTCCCAGATAAGAGACCTCTGGCTGACCCAAGGCCATTCCAGCAGGTGCAGGTGGAAGAGTGGGGAATCAAACCCGGTTCTCCCAGAAAGAGAGCTCTGGCTGATCCAAGGCCATTCCAGCAGGTGCAGGTGGAAGAGTGGGGAATCAAACCCGGTTCTCCCAGAAAGAGAGCTCTGGCTGACCCAAGGCCATTCCAGCAGGTGCAGGTGGAGGAGTGGGGAATCAAACCCGGTTCTCCCAGATAAGAGAGCTCTGGCTGACCCAAGGCCATTCCAGCAGGTGCAAGTGGAGGAGGGGGGAATCAAACCCGGTTCTCCCAGATAAGAGAGCTCTGGCTGACCCAAGGCCATTCCAGCAGGTGCAAGTGGAGGAGTGGGGAATCAAACCCAGTTCTCCCAGATAAGAGAGCTCTGGCTGACCCAAGGCCATTCCAGCAGCTGCAAGGGGAGGAGGGGGGAATCAAACCCGGTTCTCCCAGATAAGAGAGCTCTGGCTGACCCAAGGCCATTCCAGCAGGTGTAAGTGGAGGAGTGGGGAATCAAACCCGGTTCTCCCAGATAAGAGAGCTCTGGCTGACCCAAGGCCATTCCAGCAGGTGCAAGTGGAGGAGGGGGGAATCAAACCTGGTTCTCCCAGATAAGAGAGCTCTGGCTGACCCAAGGCCATCCCAGCAGCTGCAAGTGGAGGCGTGGGGAATCAAACCCGGTTCTTCCAGATAAGAGAGCTATGGCTGACCCAAGGCCATCCCAGCAGCTGCAAGTGGAGGAGTGGGGAATCAAACCTGGTTCTCCCAGATAAGTGAGCTCTGGCTGACCCAAGGCCATCCCAGCAGCTGCAAATGGAGGAGTGGGGAATCCAACCCGGTTCTCCCAGATAAGAGAGCTATGGCTGACCTAAGGCCATTTCAGCAGCTGCAAGTGGAGGAGTGGGGAATCAAACCCGGTTCTCCCAGATAAGAGAGCTCTGGCTGACCCAAGGCCATTCCAGCAGCTGCAAGCGGAGGAGTGGGGAATCAAACCCGGTTCTCCCAGATAAGAGAGCTATGGCTGACCTAAGGCCATTCCAGCAGCTGCAAGCGGAGGAGTGGGGAATCCAACCCGGTTCTCCCAGATAAGAGAGCTCTGGCTGACCCAAGGCCATTCCAGCAGGTGCAAGTGGAGGAGTGGGGAATCAAACCCGGTTCTCCCAGATAAGAGAGCTCTGGCTGACCCAAGGCCATTCCAGCAGCTGCAAGTGGAGGAGGGGGGAATCAAACCCGGTTCTCCCAGATAAGAGAGCTATGGCTGACCCAAGGCCATTCCAGCAGGTGCAAGTGGAGGAGTAGGGAATCAAACCCGGTTCTCCCAGATAAGAGAGCTATGGCTGACCCAAGGCCATTCCAGCAGGTGCAAGTGGAGGAGTGGGGAATCAAACCCGGTTCTCCCAGATAAGAGAGCTCTGGCTGACCCAAGGCCATTCCAGCAGGTGCAAGTGGAGGAGTGGGGAATCAAACTCGGTTCTCACGGATGAGAGAGCTCTGGCTGACCCAAGGCCATTCCAGCAGCTGCAAGTGGAGGAGTGGGGAATCAAACCTGGTTCTCCCAGATAAGAGAGCTCTGGCTGACCCAAGGCCATTCCAGCAGCTGCAAGTGGAGGAGTGGGGAATCAAACCCGGTTCTCCCAGATAAGAGAGCTCTGGCTGACCCAAGGCCATTCCCGCAGCTGCAAGTGGAGGAGTGGGGAATCAAGCCCGGTTCTCCCAGATAAGAGAGCTCTGGCTGACCCAAGGCCATTCCAGCAGCTGCAAGTGGAGGAGTGGGGAATCAAACCCAGTTCTCCCAGATAAGAGAGCTATGGCTGACCCAAGGCCATTCCCGCAGCTGCAAGTGTAGGAGTGGGGAATCAAACCCGGTTCTCCCAGGTAAGAGAGCTCTGGCTGACCCAAGGCCATTCCAGCAGCTGCAAGTGGAGGAGTGGGGAATCAAACCCGGTTCTCCCAGGTAAGAGAGCTATGGCTGACCCAAGGCCATTCCAGCAGCTGCAAGTGGAGGAGTGGGGAATCAAACCCGGTTCTCCCAGATAAGAGAGCTATGGCTGACCCAAGGCCATTCCAGCAGCTGCAAGTGGAGGAGTGGGGAATCAATCTGGTTCTCCCAGATAAGAGAGCTATGACTGACCCAAGGCCGTTCCAACAGTTGCAAGCGGAGGAGTGGAGAATCAAACCCGGTTCTCCCAGATAAGAGAGCTGTGGCTGACCCAAGGCCATTCCAGCAGCTGCAAGTGGAGGAGTGGGGAATCAAACCCGGTTCTCCCAGAAAGAGAGCTATGACTGACCCAAGGCCGTTCCAACAGTTGCAAGTGGAGGAGTGGGGAATCAAACCCGGTTCTCCCAGATAAGAGAGCTCTGGCTGACCCAAGGCCATTCCAGCAGCTGCAAGTGGAGGAGTGGGGAATCCAAGCTGGTTCTCCCAGATAAGAGAGCTCTGGCTGACCCAAGGCCATTCCAGCAGCTGCAAGTGGAGGAGTGGGGAATCAAACCCGGTTCTCCCAGATAAGAGAGCTCTGGCTGACCCAAGGCCATTCCAGCAGCTGCAAGTGGAGGAGTGGGGAATCAAACCCGGTTCTCCCAGATAAGAGAGCTCTGGCTGACCCAAGGCCATTCCAGCAGCTGCAAGTGGAGGAGTGGGGAATCCAAGCTGGTTCTCCCAGATAAGAGAGCTCTGGCTGACCCAAGGCCATTCCAGCAGCTGCAAGTGGAGGAGTGGGGAATCAAACCCGGTTCTCCCAGATAAGAGAGATATGGCTGACCCAAGGCCATTCCAGCAGCTGCAAGAGGAGGAGGGGGGAATCAAACCCGGTTCTCCCAGATAAGAGAGCTCTGGCTGACCCAAGGCAGGTTGTGACAAGCAGAATTAAACTCCAATGGGAGTTCCGGCCATCACATTTAACCCTAGCCGCTCCGAGCTGACTTCAGGTGTAGCAGGGTATCAATCAACAGAAATAAATAAATAAATAAATAAAACAAAGGGACCGACCGCACATCTTTTAAATGCCTTCCCTCCATTGGAAATAATATGGGATTGGGGCACCTTCTTTCGGGGCTCATAGAATTGGACCCCTTGGTCCAATCTTTCTGAAACTTGGGTATTAATTTGAGGAGAGGCACTGGAAGCTATGCTGCAAATCTGGCGCCTGTACTTTAAAAAACAGACCCCCCCCCTCCCGGGGCCTGGATACCTGCAGATCAATTCTCTATTACATCATATGGGAATTGGTCTGCATAGGGAATAATGGAGTGCCCAGCAGACATTTCTCTCCACCCCCCTACCACGCTTTCTGATGACCCTGAGGCAGGGGGAGGGCCTCCAAACCGGGGGATCCCCGGCCCCTACCTGGCGATTGGCAACCCTACAACTGCCCCATGTTCTGGTATAGTGATGCAGTTCATGGACACAGTCATTGTTCCCACAGGGCCCGCACAGGGGGACGTGTGTTTAGATTGAGAACTCCTTCCAGCTGTCTCAAAAGGACACAATTCGAAGGTGACGTTTTGGAAAGGAGGGCTCAAGAAATCCCCCCCACCTCCGGTGAGGAAGTGGCCTCTGTTTCTTCGAAGAATCTCCAGGGAAACGAAGGGAGACTTCCAGACTTGTCTAGACACAGACTATAAATGTGAATTAAACGTACAATTAAGGAGCATTAAGGGTGCAGGGGAAGCAACGAAATGGCCTTTTAAAGGGGCGGGGGAGGCGACATAACAAAAGGGAGGGAAATAGAGACAGTCCACCCTCCTAGCATATAAAGAAATGGAATTCAGTCTTCCGCATGTTAGACCATCATTTTTTAAGGGCTGCGCTCATTACAAATCAATTACAGCTGGCCGACCCGGAAGCCTAACGCTTCCCAGCATAATAAACTTTGTTGGTTCTGATATTCCAGTAATCTACGAGCTCTGCAGAGGCAGATGGTAATGAACTGCAAGCAAATAAATGCAGACTCACTGCTCATATAACAGTGTTACTCCGGGATTTATGTAGACCAGAAGAAGAAGAAGACCGTAGATTTATACCCCACCCTTCTCTCTGAATCAGAGTCTCAGAGCAGCTTACAATCTCCTTTATCTTCCTCCCCCACAAGAGACACCCTGTGAGGTGGGTGGGGCTGGAGAGGGCTCTCACAGCAGCTGCCCTTTCAAGGACAACTCCTGTGATAGCTACAGCTGACCCAAGGCCATTCCAGCAGCTGCAAGTGGAGGAGTGGGGAATCAAACCCGGTTCTCCCAGATAAGAGAGCTATGGCTGTCCCAAGGCCATTCCAGAAGCTGCAAGTGGAGGAAGGGGGAATCAAACCCAGTTCTCCCAGATAAGAGAGCTCTGGCTAACCCAAGGCCATTCCAGCAGGTGCAAGTGGAGGAGTGGGGAATCAAACCCGGTTCTCCCAGATAAGAGAGCTATGGCTGACCCAAGGCCATTCCAGCAGGTGCAAGCGGAGGAGTGGGGAATCAAACCCGGTTCTCCCAGATAAGAGAGCTATGGCTGACCCAAGGCCATTCCAGCAGGTGCAAGCGGAGGAGTGGGGAATCAAACCCGGTTCTCCCAGATAAGAGAGCTATGGCTAACCCAAGGCCATTCCAGCAGGTGCAAGTGGAGGAGTGGGGAATCAAACCCGGTTCTCCCAGGTGAGAGAGCTATGGCTGACCCAAGGCCATTCCAGAAGCTGCAAGTGGAGGAGGGGGGAATCAAACCCGGTTCTCCCAGATAAGAGAGCTCTGGCTGACCCAAGGCCATTCCCGCAGCTGCAAGTGTAGGAGTGGGGAATCAAACCCGGTTCTCCCAGGTAAGAGAGCTCTGGCTGACCCAAGGCCATTCCAGCAGCTGCAAGTGGAGGAGTGGGGAATCAAACCCGGTTCTCCCAGGTAAGAGAGCTATGGCTGACCCAAGGCCATTCCAGCAGCTGCAAGTGGAGGAGTGGGGAATCAAACCCGGTTCTCCCAGATAAGAGAGCTATGGCTGACCCAAGGCCATTCCAGCAGCTGCAAGTGGAGGAGTGGGGAATCAATCTGGTTCTCCCAGATAAGAGAGCTATGACTGACCCAAGGCCGTTCCAACAGTTGCAAGCGGAGGAGTGGAGAATCAAACCCGGTTCTCCCAGATAAGAGAGCTGTGGCTGACCCAAGGCCATTCCAGCAGCTGCAAGTGGAGGAGTGGGGAATCAAACCCGGTTCTCCCAGAAAGAGAGCTATGACTGACCCAAGGCCGTTCCAACAGTTGCAAGTGGAGGAGTGGGGAATCAAACCCGGTTCTCCCAGATAAGAGAGCTCTGGCTGACCCAAGGCCATTCCAGCAGCTGCAAGTGGAGGAGTGGGGAATCCAAGCTGGTTCTCCCAGATAAGAGAGCTCTGGCTGACCCAAGGCCATTCCAGCAGCTGCAAGTGGAGGAGTGGGGAATCAAACCCGGTTCTCCCAGATAAGAGAGCTCTGGCTGACCCAAGGCCATTCCAGCAGCTGCAAGTGGAGGAGTGGGGAATCAAACCCGGTTCTCCCAGATAAGAGAGCTCTGGCTGACCCAAGGCCATTCCAGCAGCTGCAAGTGGAGGAGTGGGGAATCCAAGCTGGTTCTCCCAGATAAGAGAGCTCTGGCTGACCCAAGGCCATTCCAGCAGCTGCAAGTGGAGGAGTGGGGAATCAAACCCGGTTCTCCCAGATAAGAGAGATATGGCTGACCCAAGGCCATTCCAGCAGCTGCAAGAGGAGGAGGGGGGAATCAAACCCGGTTCTCCCAGATAAGAGAGCTCTGGCTGACCCAAGGCAGGTTGTGACAAGCAGAATTAAACTCCAATGGGAGTTCCGGCCATCACATTTAACCCTAGCCGCTCCGAGCTGACTTCAGGTGTAGCAGGGTATCAATCAACAGAAATAAATAAATAAATAAATAAAACAAAGGGACCGACCGCACATCTTTTAAATGCCTTCCCTCCATTGGAAATAATATGGGATTGGGGCACCTTCTTTCGGGGCTCATAGAATTGGACCCCTTGGTCCAATCTTTCTGAAACTTGGGTATTAATTTGAGGAGAGGCACTGGAAGCTATGCTGCAAATCTGGCGCCTGTACTTTAAAAAACAGACCCCCCCCCTCCCGGGGCCTGGATACCTGCAGATCAATTCTCTATTACATCATATGGGAATTGGTCTGCATAGGGAATAATGGAGTGCCCAGCAGACATTTCTCTCCACCCCCCTACCACGCTTTCTGATGACCCTGAGGCAGGGGGAGGGCCTCCAAACCGGGGGATCCCCGGCCCCTACCTGGCGATTGGCAACCCTACAACTGCCCCATGTTCTGGTATAGTGATGCAGTTCATGGACACAGTCATTGTTCCCACAGGGCCCGCACAGGGGGACGTGTGTTTAGATTGAGAACTCCTTCCAGCTGTCTCAAAAGGACACAATTCGAAGGTGACGTTTTGGAAAGGAGGGCTCAAGAAATCCCCCCCACCTCCGGTGAGGAAGTGGCCTCTGTTTCTTCGAAGAATCTCCAGGGAAACGAAGGGAGACTTCCAGACTTGTCTAGACACAGACTATAAATGTGAATTAAACGTACAATTAAGGAGCATTAAGGGTGCAGGGGAAGCAACGAAATGGCCTTTTAAAGGGGCGGGGGAGGCGACATAACAAAAGGGAGGGAAATAGAGACAGTCCACCCTCCTAGCATATAAAGAAATGGAATTCAGTCTTCCGCATGTTAGACCATCATTTTTTAAGGGCTGCGCTCATTACAAATCAATTACAGCTGGCCGACCCGGAAGCCTAACGCTTCCCAGCATAATAAACTTTGTTGGTTCTGATATTCCAGTAATCTACGAGCTCTGCAGAGGCAGATGGTAATGAACTGCAAGCAAATAAATGCAGACTCACTGCTCATATAACAGTGTTACTCCGGGATTTATGTAGACCAGAAGAAGAAGAAGACCGTAGATTTATACCCCACCCTTCTCTCTGAATCAGAGTCTCAGAGCAGCTTACAATCTCCTTTATCTTCCTCCCCCACAAGAGACACCCTGTGAGGTGGGTGGGGCTGGAGAGGGCTCTCACAGCAGCTGCCCTTTCAAGGACAACTCCTGTGATAGCTACAGCTGACCCAAGGCCATTCCAGCAGCTGCAAGTGGAGGAGTGGGGAATCAAACCCGGTTCTCCCAGATAAGAGAGCTATGGCTGTCCCAAGGCCATTCCAGAAGCTGCAAGTGGAGGAAGGGGGAATCAAACCCAGTTCTCCCAGATAAGAGAGCTCTGGCTAACCCAAGGCCATTCCAGCAGGTGCAAGTGGAGGAGTGGGGAATCAAACCCGGTTCTCCCAGATAAGAGAGCTATGGCTGACCCAAGGCCATTCCAGCAGGTGCAAGCGGAGGAGTGGGGAATCAAACCCGGTTCTCCCAGATAAGAGAGCTATGGCTGACCCAAGGCCATTCCAGCAGGTGCAAGCGGAGGAGTGGGGAATCAAACCCGGTTCTCCCAGATAAGAGAGCTATGGCTAACCCAAGGCCATTCCAGCAGGTGCAAGTGGAGGAGTGGGGAATCAAACCCGGTTCTCCCAGGTGAGAGAGCTATGGCTGACCCAAGGCCATTCCAGCAGGTGCAAGCGGAGGAGTGGGGAATCAAACCCGGTTCTCCCAGATAAGAGAGCTATGGCTGTCCCAAGGCCATTCCAGAAGCTGCAAGTGGAGGAAGGGGGAATCAAACCTGGTTCTCCCAGATAAGAGAGCTCTGGCTGACCCAAGGCCATTCCAGCAGCTGCAAGTGGAGGAGTGGGGAATCAAACCCAGTTCTCCCAGATAAGAGAGCTATGGCTGTCCCAAGGCCATTCCAGAAGCTGCAAGTGGAGGAAGGGGGAATCAAACCTGGTTCTCCCAGATAAGAGAGCTGTGGCTGACCCAAGGCCATTCCAGCAGCTGTAAGTGGAGGAGTGGGGAATCAAACCTGGTTCTCCCAGATAAGAGAGCTCTGGCTGACCCAAGGCCATTCCAGAAGCTGCAAGTGGAGGAGGGGGGAATCAAACCCGGTTCTCCCAGATAAGAGAGCTATGGCTGACCCAAGGCCATTCCAGCAGCTGCAAGTGGAGGAGTGGGGAATCAAACCCGGTTCTCCCAGATAAGAGAGCTCTGGCTGACCCAAGGCCATTCCAGCAGCTGCAAGTGGAGGAGTGGGGAATCAAACCCGGTTCTCCCAGATAAGAGAGCTCTGGCTGACCCAAGGCCATTCCAGCAGGTGCAAGTGGAGGAGTGGGGAATCAAACCCGGTTCTCCCAGATAAGAGTCTGCGCACTTGACCACTACACCAAACTGAGCAGAACAATCTTGCAAAGCACGGGATGGATCCAACTTCCCATTACGGGAGGAAGGTCTGCTTTGTGTGGCTTTTCTCCACTGGGCCAAATTTAAATTTTGAGATCAGAGAGCATTTGCCATCTGTGTGCGGGTCGGATGTTGACAACCGCAAGCCCTGTAAAGTACCGGAGTAACTGGAGGCCATCTTATTGGTTCCTTTAGCTGTTTCTATCCCACATCATTCTCCCCTCCTCCATTTTATCCTCACAACAAACGCCAGCCCTGAGATCAGGCAAAAGAGTTTCCATGACCGAGGGTGGGGATTTGAAACTGGGTCTCCAAAGGTGCCCACAAGACTAGTCTAATTTTAACCACAACAAAATGTTGTCGTTGTTTTTTTAAAAAAACAGAAACACACAGGAGCGCGGTTCCGGCTGGCTTGGTGTCAGGGGGTGTGGCCTACTATGCAAATGAGTTCCTGCCGGTCTTTTTCTACAGAAAAGCCCTGTGTGAAACAAGGGTGACATCAAGGGTGTGGCCTAATATGCAAATGAGTTCATGTCGGTCTTTCTCTACAGAAAAGCCCTGTGTGAAACAAGGGTGACGTTGAGGGTGTGGCCTAATATGCAAATGAGTTCCTGCCGTGCTTTTTCTGCATAAAAAGCTCTGAAAATGGCCATTTGATTTCAACGGCTGGCTGAAGACACACACATCCAGAAACACTGAAAACTTTACACCAGATTATAACAATGAAGATTTATGGGTGACTGCAGTTACCACGCAAAGGGATCTGTAGCTTACTTTATATGCTTACATCAAACCACACAATATAGGAGATAACACCTGGAAAAAAATTAGAAACCCAGTAGTACCTTTAACTCCCACTCTGTTCTACTCTGCTTCTGACCAACACGGCTGCCCACCTGGATCTAACACCTGGAAAGGTACGTATTATTGACCACTGAGGTCATCTGACATGTTCATCAACTTTGAATGGGAAATTATGTAAAGCTGGTTCTGACCCTTAATGCAGCCTGATATTCATGCCCTATGTTTTTAATTTTACTATCGTGTACACCAGGAGGGTCAATCATGTGGCCTGAGGGCCGGATCAGGCCCCCAGAGGGCTCCTATCAGGCCCGCGAGCAACTCACTGTCATCTGCTTCCTTCTCTCTCTCTCTTGCTTCCTTCTGTGTCACAACTTGCTTTGCCAGGCTTGCTCAATCACACAGGAGCCATAGAGCAAAGCCTCTATTTTCTCCGTTGGCTGACCAGCGCATGAAGCAACTTATGTAGAAAACCTCGCAATGCCCAGCCATTTCATGTTTTCCCCTGGGTCTTGGGCTCAAAGCACTGACCATGAGATTTCTGTAATGAATGTCAATAAATCAAAAGTAGATTTGCAATACATATACCTGAACAACACCCTGAACAGCATACTCAAGATTGGTACAGCACAGACATTGTCTCCAGTTTTTGATGCAATTATTCAGAGCAAGGGGTGTCAATGATCAGAAACTGTTAAGTAAAATAATGCAAGAGTGCTAATTGTTTAAGCATATTTCACTTTCAGTTTTTAAAAAATCTTTAATTGTCTGTGTCCTTTATAAAGTCTATCTCTCCGCTACCTGGCATACATTTTATGACACACATGGCCTGGCTCAACAAGGTCTCATTTATGACAGACCCGGCCATCATAACAAATGAGTTCGACACCCCTGGTGTACTTGTTGTCCAGTCGCACAGTCGAGTCCGACTCTTTGCGCCCCCCTGGACAAAGTCACGCCAGGCCCTCCTGTCTTCCACCATCCTCCGAAGTCTGCTCAAATTCGTGTTAGTTACATCAGTAACACTGTCCAGCCATCTCCTCTTTTGCCGTCCCCTTCTTCTTTTGCCTTCTGTCTTTCTCAGCATCAGGGTCTTCTCCAGGGAGTGCTCCCTTCTCGTTGGGTGGCCAAAGTCTTTGAGCTTCAGCTTCAGCATCTCACCTTCCAGGGAACAGTCTGGGTTGATTTCCCTCAGGACTGACTGATTGGATCTTCTTGCAGTCCAAGGGACTCTCAAGAGTCTTCTCCAGTGAGTTCTCCCTTCTCATTGGGTGGCCAAAGTATTTGAGCTTCAGCTTCAGCATCTGACCTTCCAGGGAACAGTCAGGGTTGATTTCCCTCAGGACTGACTGATTGGATCTTCTTGCAGTCCAAGGGACTCTCAAGAGTCTTCTCCAGGGACTGCTCCCTTCTCACTGGGTGGCCAAAGTCTTTGAGCTTCAGCTTCAGCATCTGACCTTCCAGGGAACAGTCTGGGTTGATTTCCCTCAGGTCTGACTGATTGGATCTTCTTGCAGTCCAAGGGACTCTCAAGAGTCTTCTCCAGTGAGTGCTCTCTTCTCATTTGGTGGCCAAAGTATTTGAACTTCAGCTTCAGCATCTCACCTTCCAGGGAACAGTCAGGGTTGATTTCCCTCAGGACTGACTGATTGCATCTTCTTGCAGTCCAAGGGACTCTCAAGAGTCTTCTCCAGGGACTGCTCCCTTCTCATTGGGTGGCCAAAGTCTTTGAGCTTCAGCTTCAGCATCTGACCTTCCAGGGAACAGTCAGGGTTGATTTCCCTTAGGACTGACTGATTGGATCTTCTTGCAGTCCAAGGGACTCTCAAGAGTCTTCTCCAGGGACTGCTCCCTTCTAATTGGGTGGCCAAAGTCTTTGAGCTTCAGCTTCAGCATCTGACCTTCCAGGGAACAGTCAGGGTTGATTTCCCTCAAGACTGACTGATTGGATCTTCTTGCAGTCCAAGGGACTCTCTCCGTGGTGTACACCATATAATAAATATTTATTTTGATATTATTTTATCTGCTGTAGTTTGACCCTCATAGCGTTCCCCCAGATCTTAGTCCGACGCTAACCACAACAAAGGGAGCTTTGACTCTTGAAAGCTGATGCCCTGAAAATCTTGGGTTTCTAAGGGGCTCTTGGACCTGAACCAGTTACAGTGAAGCCCGGCTCTCTCTCCCCTTCGCCAAAACGGCAGCCAAGATGTCGAGTTTCCAAACCCCACCCTCGGTAGACACAAATAGCAGAAGGATCTTTCCCTTTCCCCGTCGAAATATACAGACGAGCCTACTCACGTGTAAGTACGGGGAGCCCAGCAGGATCATTACTTCATCAATTAGCCTGAGCAGAGTGACGAAAGTCGGGTCGGCGTAATCAAACCTGTCCCCGAACAGCATGGTGAAGGTGATGTTTGTGGGAGCCGTGTTAAAGGACCTTAACTTAAAAGGTTCGCCTGGAAAAGAAGAAGGAATCGGATGCGAATGCAGGAGGCGATTTGGGTAAGTGGGTGGCTGCCAATGTTCCCTCTAAGCCAGGGGTCCTCAAACTACGGCCCTCGGGCCAGATGCGGCCCGCTGAGGACGTTTATGTGGCCCGCCGGGTTATGGCAAAATCAGACCGGAAGTGACGTTTGACCTAAACTCGCGTTAGCAATGCACACTTCCGGCACTGGGCTGAGGCGGCAGAGACAGAGTGTGAGGCGATACCGAGGTGAGGTGAGTTCCCAGGCTGTGGTGTGTGGTGTGGGGAAGGGAGAGAGATGCAGAAGACGGAGAACTGACGGCCCGCGGCCTTGTACAGTAACGGCAGCCATCACAACAGTCCGGCCCTCCAACACTCTGAGGGACAGTGAACTGGCCCCCTATTTAAAAAGTTTGAGGACCCCTGCTCTAAGCTGTGGGTGGAGTCTTGTGAGCAGGGATTCTACTTTGTGAGCTACTGGCGTTAAAGTTGTAAGCGACTGCATACATTAGTTTGCTCTGGGGCCATTTTTCCTGAGCCAAGACAAAAGCATGTGAGCCAGAAGCTAAAAAACTGAGCTGGCTCACACTGACTCAGTTTAGAGGGAACACTGGGGGCTGCCTCAGCAGAAGGGACTTGTAGGACACACCTCACCTTTAAAGGACTTGACCAGCTCAAGGAGGTAACGGAGCTCCTCCAGGATCCGTCCCTCTAGCGGTTTCTTCCCCATCCCGAGGTCCCGCAGGCTTGACATGGTGAATCGACGTGTTGTTCTCCACAGTTCCCCAGAAGAGAAGAACACACCTGAGGATGACATCGCTATAAATCAGCCTTCATTCAAAGGCAGCATTGATTGCTGTCCATCATCCGGGCTTTGTCTTGACTACTGCATTTTCTTCTACACAGGGCTGCCCTTGAAGACTGCACGGTCGGTTCAAAAGGCAGAAGCCAGGTTACCGCTAATGGTGGGCTGGGCCTTAAGGTTGCTAACTCTGGATTAATTAAATGCTTATAATGTTTAATGTAATTTTATCCATTTGTATAATTCAACCCTGAACCATGTTGTTAGCCGCCCTGAGCCTGCTCCGGCGGGGAGGGCGGGATACAAATAAAATTTGTTGTTGTTGTTGTTGTTGGATTAGGAAATTCCTGGAGATTTGGGAGTGGAGCCTCAGGAGGGCAGGGTTTTGGGACTGGCCGGATCTCTGTTGGTAAAATGCACTAGAGTTCCCCACTCCAAAGCAGCCATTTCTTCCCCAGGGGAGCTGATCGCTGTCATCTGTGTGGGCAAGCAATCCAGCTTGCTACCAGTTGAGTACCAGATCTGTTTCAGGGTCCTAGTTTTGACATTTCAAGCCTTATGTGGCCTGGGACCAACGTATCTATGGGACTGCCTCTCCCTATATGTGCCCCAAAGATCGTTACGATCCAACTCACACCTACTGACCATCCCTGGCCCGAAGGACATCTGACTTGCCTCAACCAGGGGCAGGGCCTTTTCGGCCTTGGCCTCGGCCTGGTGGAATCAGTTCCCTACAGAGATCTGAGCTCTTACTGAGTTACTACCTTTTCGTAGGGCCTGTAAAACGGAGCTATTCCTCCGGGCCTCTGGATGAGGCAGCGGGCGTCCTATCCCATCGGCTGGCCTTCTTTGCGGTGATACCATCTCTGCTGTGATACCATCTTACCATTCTCAATTAATGTATTTAGGCCTCCAGTATGTCATAAAATGTGCCCAACTGAGCCGCCATCTATAATTTGCTTATAATTTGCTTATAGTTTATTGTACTGTTTTATACTGTTCTGGTTTTAATTGTAAGCAGGGCTTTTTTTGTAGCGGGAACTCCTTTGCATATTAGGCCGCACCCCCTGATGTAGCCAATCCTCCTAGAGCTTACAGGGCTCTTAGTACAGGGCCTACTGTAAGCTGCAGGAGGATTGGCTACATCAGGGAGGTGGGGTCCAATATGCAAAGGAGTTCCTGTTACAAAAAAAGCCCTGGTTGCAAGTTTTAACTGTCATTTTATTATGTTGTTATCTGCCCTGAGCATCCAGTGCCTCCCCCCAAAATACCCCCCATGTTTCAAAAGGAGTGGACCAGGGGATCCAGTTCTATGAGCCCCCAAAGAAGGTGCCCCTATCCTGCCTAGGCGGGGAGAGCGGGGGATATATATATAAATAAATAAATAAAATAATAATAATAATAATTATTATTATTTCCTATGGAAGGAAGGCATTTAAAAAGGTGTGCGGTCCCTTTAAATGTGATGGGCAGAACTCCCTTCTGAGTTCAATTATCCTTGTCACACCTTTGTTCCTGGCTCCACCCCCAAAGTCTCCTTGCTCCACCCCAATGTCTCCTGACTCCACCCCCAAAGTCCCAGATATTTCTTGAATTAAGAACATAAGAACATAAGAGAAGCCATGTTGGATCAGGCCAACGGCCCATCAAGTCCAACACTCTGTGTCACAGAGTGGCAAAAAATGTTATATACACACATACACTGTGGCTAATAGCCACTGATGGACCTCTGCTCCATATTTTTATCTAAACCCCTCTTGAAGGTGGCTATACTTGTGGCCGCCACCACCTCCTGTGGCAGTGAATTCCACATGTTAATCACCCTTTGGGTGAAGAAGTACTTCCTTTTATCCGTTTTAACCTGTCTGCTCAGCAATTTCATCGAATGCCCACGAGTTCTTGTATTGTGAGAAAGGGAGAAAAGTACTTCTTTCTCTACTTTCTCCATTCCATGCATTATCTTGTAAACCTCTATCATGTCACCCCGCAGTCGACGTTTCTCCAAGCTAAAGAGTCCCAAGCGTTTCAACCTTTCTTCATAGGGAAAGTGCTCCAGCCCTTTAATCATTCTAGTTGCCCTTCTCTGCACCTTCTCTAAAGCTATAATATCCTTTTTGAGGTGCGGCGACCAGAACTGCACACAGTACTCCAAATGAGACCGCACCATCGATTTATACAGGGGCATTATGATACTGGCTGATTTGTTTTCAATTCCCTTCCTAATAATTCCCAGCATGGCATTGGCTTTTTTTATTGCAAACGCACACTGTCTTGACACTTTCAGTGAGTTATATTGGACTTGGCAACCCTACCCAGAACCCTCTCGGAGGAGTTTCCCTCAAGATACCGCTCTCAGTCCAAAGACAGGTTTAAGGAACAAGCCAAAAAATTGCTGGCTTTAATGCCACCCAAATTCTATCGCAGGAAACGGCCGCTTTCCCTTGCTTTGCCGCTACGGCCCAATGGAATGCAGAAAGAATATTCCGAACAGGCTGTCCCACGCGCTATTACCGTTTCCATGCTGGATCCGATAAAATATCGGGACAGGAGGCCTGTCCACAAACTCGTCGGCGTTGCTCAGAAGCGCTTCTTTGACTGCCTTGTAGCCCGTCAGCACCACGGCCTTCTGGAAACCCAAATGGACTGTGAAGACTGGGCCGTATTTTTCAGAAAGCTAGAAGAGAAACAAGAGTTTAATGACAAACGTTGGAAATGTAAAAAAGCACGAAGGTTCTTTCTACCATATGTGGTGGAGTTGTGAAAGAGCTAAAATGTTTTGGCAGATGATTCAGCAAGAGATTTCTAAGATCTTGGGATATGAGTTTAACAAAGTTGCAGAGACTTTTCTGTTGGGATAACAAATGGAAACATTTCCAAAAGAAGATAGAACTTTAATCTGGTACTTGATCTCAGCCGCTAGGACATTGTATGCGCAGCTGTGGAAGCAAGAAAAAATACCAAGAAATGGGATTGGATTATAAAAGTTACGACATGGAGTGAAATGGACAAATTAACAAGAATATTAAGAGACTATGATTTAGAAGTTTTTAAGACGGAGTGAAAAAAGTTTAGAAGTAGAAAAAGAGTGGAAAATAAAAGGACATTGGACAATTTTTGATAATGATTAAGTTTTAAAAAGAAGAAGAATATAAATTTTTGTTTTAATAGTTAAGGGTACCTTTAAATATTTGCTTTTTAAGTAAATAATGCCGGCGGGGGTCAAGTAACGGGGGGGAGGGGTGGGTAGAAAGTAATATATGGGGTAGATAAAAAAAGTTTTTAAAGATGTAAGATATAGATTTATTACCATATGTTACCAATAAAATTGTTTTAACAGGAAAAAAAAGAAGAAGAGTTTAATGACAAATGAGCGAAATGACATCCCGCTATGACCTGGGTAGCCCAAACTTGTCAGATCGTAGAAGCTAAGCAGAGTCAGCTCTTGCAAATACTTGGATGCGGGGCTTTTTTTGTAGCAAGAACTCCTTTGCATGTTAGGCCACACGCCCCTGATGTAGCCAATCCTCCTGGAGCTTGCAGTAGGCCCTGTGCTAAGAGCCCTGTAAGCTC
The DNA here is from genome assembly GCF_032191835.1 of Heteronotia binoei. Classification (NCBI taxonomy): domain Eukaryota; kingdom Metazoa; phylum Chordata; class Lepidosauria; order Squamata; family Gekkonidae; genus Heteronotia; species Heteronotia binoei. Next base: position 32,721,533 of record NC_083242.1, on the reverse strand, counting down.
TTGGAGGATTGGCTATATCAGAGGGGTGTGGCCAAATATGCAAAGGAGTTCCTGCTACAAAAATAGCCCTGCTTGGATGGGAGACCTCCTTGGAATACCAGCAGTCGGGAGGAGCGGGCAGGCTTTATTCTAAATATCCTCCATGACCCCGGCGAGGTTCAGTCACCAGAAATCACTATGACTCCCAGGAGCACACACACATGCATGTACACACAATACAACACACACACATACAAAGAGAAGTGGCATTCTATTGGTAGGATGAAGGGAACCTGGGGTCAAGACCCCACTCAGCTATGAAACAACCAGGGTGATCATGGACCAGCCAAGCCTACTTTGCAGGGTTGTTGTGAGGATAAAGGGAAGGATGGGAGAACATCTGGGAAGAAAGGTGGGCTAAAAAAAAGAGCTCCTTTGCATATTAGGCCACATACCCCTGATGTAGCCAGTTTGGTGTGTGGAGAGCCAGTTTGGTGTAGTGGTTAAGTATGCGGACTCTTATCTGGGAGAACCGGGTTTGATTCCCCACTCCTCCACTTGCACCTGCTGGAATGGCCTTGGGTCAGCCATAGCCCTGGCAGAGGTTGTCCTTGAAAGGGCAGCTGCTGTGAGAGCCCTCTCAGCCCCACCCACCTCACAGGGTGTCTGTTGTGGGGGAGGAAGGTAAAGGAGATTGTGAGCTGCTCTGGGACTCTTCGGAGTGGAGGGCGGGATATAAATCCAATATCATCATCATCATGAGGGATGGATCTGACATAAATGAAACCTTGCTGGGCCGGGCCCTGTGTGTCATAAAATGAAATGCCAGGTAGCAGAGATAAAAACTTTATAAAGGACACAAACACAAAGAGTTTTAAAAAACTTAAAATAAACCATGCTTAAAACATTAGCACTCACTGGTCTTAAAGGCGCTTTCTCTGGTATCTCTACTGTGTGATGCAAGGAACTGGGCAAAGGAAGCTCTGGCTCTTTCCTTCCTTTGCAAGGCAACAAAGAGGGGGAGGAGCCTCAGCCAATAGAAGGAAGAGAGGCTTGGCTCAGTAGCTCTGCCGTGTGACTGAGAGAGCCTGGCAAAGCAAGCTCTCCCTCTCCCCTTCCTCCCCAAGGAAGGAGCCTCAGCCAATGGAGAAAATAGAGGCTTTGCTCTGTAGCTCCTGTGCAGTTGAGCGAGCCTTGCAAAGCAAGCTGTGATGCAGAAGGAAGCAAGAGAGAGGGAGAAGGAAGATGACAGCAGTTGCTTGGGGGCCTGATTCAGCCCCTGGGCCTCATGTTTGACACCATTGACCTAGGGGATAATTTTCTACCATGGGGAGAAAGGTGAGGTAGGAATGAAGTAAATAAATAACTCAGGTGCTACTGGACCCACATTTAAAGAGATTTAAGATTTTGGTCTGCTGGACTTCTGATATAGTACCCGAGAATTTTAAAAATCACATCTGAACTTGGGAAGCATCTAAGCAGTGAAAAGATGATGATGATGATATTGGATTTATATCCCGCCCTCTACTCCAAAGAGTCTCAGAGCGGCTCACAATCTCCTTTTCCTTCCTCCCCCACAACAGACACCCTGTGAGGTGGGTGGGGCTGGAGAGGGCTCTCCCAGAAGCTGCCCTATCAAGGACAACCTCTGCCAGAGCTGTGGCTGACCCAAGGCCATTCCAGCAGCTGCAAGTGGAGGAGTGGGGAATCAAACCTGGTTCTCCCAGATAAGAGAGCTCTGGCTGACCCAAGGCCATTCCAGCAGCTGCAAGTGGAGGAGTGGGGAATCAAACCTGGTTCTCCCAGATAAGAGAGCTCTGGCGGACCCAAGGCCATTCCAGCAGCTGCAAGTGGAGGAGTGGGGAATCAAACCTGGTTCTCCCAGATAAGAGAGCTCTGGCTGACCCAAGGCCATTCCAGCAGCTGCAAGTGGAGGAGTGGGGAATCAAACCCGGTTCTCCCAGATAAGAGAGCGATGGCTGACCCAAGGCCATTCCAGCAGCTGCAAGTGGAGGAGTGGGGAATCAAACCTGGTTCTCCCAGATAAGAGAGCTCTGGCTGACCCAAGGCCATTCCAGCAGCTGCAAGTGGAGGAGTGGGGAATCAAACCTGGTTCTCCCAGATAAGAGAGCTCTGGCTGACCCAAGGCCATTCCAGCAGCTGCAAGTGGAGGAGTGGGGAATCAAACCTGGTTCTCCCAGATAAGAGAGCTCTGGCTGACCCAAGGCCATTCCAGCAGCTGCAAGTGGAGGAGTGGGGAATCAAACCCGGTTCTCCCAGATAAGAGAGCGATGGCTGACCCAAGGCCATTCCAGCAGCTGCAAGTGAAGGAGTGGGGAATCAAACCCGGTTCTCCCAGATAAGAGAGCGATGGCTGACCCAAGGCCATTCCAGCAGCTGCAAGTGGAGGAGTGGGGAATCAAATCCGGTTCTCTCCCAGATAAGAGAGCTCTGGCTGACCCAAGGCCATTCCAGCAGCTGCAAGTGGAGGAGTGGGGAATCAAACCCGGTTCTTCCAGATAAGAGAGCTCTGGCTGACCCAAGGCCATTCCAGCAGCTGCAAGTGGAGGAGTGGGGAATCAAACCCGGTTCTCCCAGATAAGAGAGCTCTGGCTGACCCAAGGCCATTCCAGCAGCTGCAAGTGGAGGAGTGGGGAATCAAACCCGGTTCTCCCAGATAAGAGAGCTCTGGCTGACCCAAGGCCATTCCAGCAGCTGCAAGTGGAGGAGTGGGGAATCAAACCCGGTTCTCCCAGATAAGAGAGCTCTGGCTGACCCAAGGCCATTCCAGCAGCTGCAAGTGGAGGAGTGGGGAATCAAACCGGGTTCTCCCAGATAAGAGAGCTCTGGCTGACCCAAGGCCATTCCAGCAGGTGCAAGTGGAGGAGTGGGGAATCAAACCCGGTTCTCCCAGATAAGAGAGCTCTGGCTGACCCAAGGCCATTCCAGCAGCTGCAAGTGGAGGAGTGGGGAATCAAACCCGGTTCTTCCAGATAAGAGAGCTCTGGCTGACCCAGGCCATGCTAGCAGGTGCAAGTGGAGGAGTGGGGAATCAAACCCGGTTCTCCCAGATAAGAGAGCTCGGCTGACCCAAGGCCATTCCAGCAACTGCAAGTGCAGGAGTGGGGAATCAAACCCGGTTCTCCCAGATAAGAGAGCTATGGCTGACCCAAGGCCATTCCAGCAGGTGCAAGTGGAGGAGAGGGGAATCAAACCCCGTTCTCCCAGATAAGAGAGCTGTGGCTGACCCAAGGCCATTCCAGCAGCTGCAAGTGGAGGAGTGGGGAATCAAACCCAGTTCTCCCATATAAGAGAGCTGTGGCTGACCCAAGGCCATTGCAGCAGCTGCAAGGGGAGGAGTGGGGAATCAAACCCGGTTCTCCCAGATAAGAGAGCTCTGGCTGACCCAAGGCCATTCCAGCAGCTGCAAGTGGAGGAGTGGGGAATCAAACCCGGTTCTTCCAGATAAGAGAGCTCTGGCTGACCCAGGCCATGCTAGCAGGTGCGAGTGGAGGAGTGGGGAATCAAACCCGGTTCTCCCAGATAAGAGAGCTCGGCTGACCCAAGGCCATTCCAGCAACTGCAAGTGCAGGAGTGGGGAATCAAACCCGGTTCTCCCAGATAAGAGAGCTATGGCTGACCCAAGGCCATTCCAGCAGGTGCAAGTGGAGGAGAGGGGAATCAAACCCGGTTCTCCCAGATAAGAGAGCTGTGGCTGACCCAAGGCCATTCCAGCAGCTGCAAGTGGAGGAGTGGGGAATCAAACCCAGTTCTCCCAGATAAGAGAGCTGTGGCTGACCCAAGGCCATTGCAGCAGCTGCAAGTGGAGGAGTGGGGAATCAAACCCGGTTCTCCCAGATAAGAGAGCTCTGGCTGACCCAAGGCCATGCTAGCAGGTGCAAGTGGAGGAGTGGGGAATCAAACCCGGTTCTTCGTGATAAGAGTCCGCACACTTAACCACTACACCAAACTGGCTCTCCAAAAGCTTTGAAAGGAAGTCAAAACAGGGGGTGGGGAGTCTTACCTTCATAAATGATTTATCTTGCCGCTTAATATTTATCAGGTGGAGATTACCAATGAGTGGGAGCGGAGGAGGGCCAGGAGGCAGGTTCCGAGAGGGTCTTCTGGAGCTCCTCAGATACAAGAGCAGGGCGAAGACCGCCAAGCCAAGGAGCACGAGCGTCTCGTACGGGCTGAGGAGGGCCAACCCCGAAGAAGCCATGTCCTGCTGGAGTCTGCAGCCGCTGGTTGAAAATGACAGAGAAGTCCGACCCTTGCGCTGTGGGAAAAAGCAATGCGCATTGGTTTGATTTATTAGTTTTGCCGCTCCCAACTCTACACCGCGGTCATCTTCTCTGTTCCCCCGGACATACCCACAGCTCCTCGAATAGAAACGGATTTGGCTGCAAGGGCTTCGGAGAGTCTCAATTTTTTTTAAAATTATGTTGCAACTAAGTGGAGAAAGGAAAATGCATCCCTGGTGATGATCCGGCCAAACCAAACAGTTTCCTCATCTTCCAACACAGGCAATTCTGTTTACTCCTCGCTATTATCCTTTGATGGTGAAGAGACACGCTAAAGAGGAGGTCAATTGCTTTTGTTCCACATATCAAGCCCTTTTATAAAGGGAGTGGGGAGGAGAGAAGATTTATTGACATATGGAGGTAACTAACTTGTCAAGTTGAATCCTGACATGACGGAGATGTCAGTTGGGAGGGCTGATGCCTTAGAGGACATAACCTTCCCGATTTTCGTCAGAGCCAAATTTATCATTGCTGTACTGGACTCAGTCAAGGAGTTGACAATCCGCATCGGAGAAGCCAGGAAAGCAAAACAGCCAGAAATGCATTTCTCCACATCTTCCTTTGGTTTATAAATTCAAATATTTGGACGCAGTCAACCCGGCCATGCTGATCCATGCTGCAGTAACTGTGAGACTAGATTACTGCGACATGCTGTACATGGGGCTACCCTTGAAGACTGTGTAGGAATGTCAGCTGATGCCAATCGCTGCGGGTCAGCTGCTGGATGAAAGCAGTACAAATACGCCTGTTTTGCAAACATCTGACGAAAACCAAGAGACTAATCTGACTAAAACCAAGAGTTTATGAGGCATGACATAAATCCTCAGCCAATAAACGGAACACATAAAGAAAAGGCAATAGGTAAAAGAAGATACATATAACCTACAAGCAGTTTAAAAAGACCATAAAGACAGATAGCAAATGAGTACACAGAGATAAAATCCCTCCCCTTCCCCAACCATTTGCCTCCAGCCTGATCAGTTTAAAGCTAAAGTCCACTGAAGTCTACTGCAGACAACACCCAAACATCACAGGGAGATTTCTGATTCACATGAGGCATTTGTGCATGTCTAAGAACTACCACATGGCATGTTTTGTTTACTATTGATAAAGAAAATACTGATAAAGAAAAGAGCCCTGTGGCGCAGAGTGGTAAAGCTGCAGTACTGCAGCCCTAAGCTCTGCTCACGGCCTGAGTTCGATCCCACCGGAAGCTGGTTTCAGGTAGCCGGCTCGAGGTTCATTCAGCCTTCCATCCTTCCGAGGTGGGTCAAATGAGTCCCCAGCTTGCTGGGGGGAAAGTGTAGATGACTGGGGAAGGCAATGGCAAACCACCCCGTCAAAAGTCTGTCGTGAAAATGTTGTGAAAGCAACGTCATCCCAGTCGAAAACGACTGGTGATTGCACAGGGGACCTTTCCTTTCCCTAAGAAGTACCACATGGCATGTTTTGTTGGTAACTGCAGTCTCAGGAATCGATCTCAGGGATTCTTCAATAATTTCATGTCTTTGTAGCCCATGGCAATTGTACTGGGAATGAGGCTTTTAGAACTTGTTGGCCACGGAGTTCTGATTGGAGAAGGGTCATGGCACAGTGGCAGCCCACCTGCTTGGCATGAAGATGCCCTGGTCTCACCATATCTCAGAAGCTAAGCAGGGCCGACCCTGGCACGTACTTGGAAAGGAGACCTCCAAAGGAATACCAGGTCCGGGATGCAGAGGCAGGCATATCAAGCCTCCTCTCTGAAAAACGTCCATGCCCCTGTAGGGGTTACCGGAGGTCACACTGACCTCTAGGCATTTAAGCGTGCAAGCACACACACAAACAGACAACACTTTTTTAAAAACTTTGAGAAATGCAAAGAAATTTTGAAGAAGAAGATATTGGATTGATATTCCGCCCTCTACTCCGAATTTCAGAGTCTCAGAGCGTTTATAATCTCCTTTATTTTCCTTCCCCACAACAGACACCCTGTGAGGTGCATGGGGCTGAGAGAGCTTTCACAGCAGCTGCCTTTCAAGGACAACTCCTACGAGAGCTATGGCTGACCCAAGGCCCTTCCAGCAGCTGCAAGTGGAGGAGTGGGGAATCAGACCCGGTTCTCCCAGATAAGAGAGCTCTGGCTGACCCGAGGCCATTCCAGCAGCTGCAAGTGGAGGAGGGGGAAATCAAACCCGGTTCTCCCAGATAAGAGAGCTCTGGCTGACCTGAGGCCATTCCAGCAGCTGCAAGTGGAGGAGTGGGGAATCAAACCTGGTTCTCCCAGATAAGAGTCCGCACACTTCACCACTACACCAAACTGGGTCTCAGCACCTGTATCTTGATGGACTGAAAGCTGCCAGTCACTGAGAAGGAAAGTGATGCACACACTGGTGTAAAATTGTACTTTGGTGCACAAGAGTTCAGAATCTAGGACTGGATTTTCAGGTCCACTGCAAAACACTCTACTATAGCGGTCCCCAACCTTTTTGGCACCAGGGACCAGTTTTGTAGAAGACAATTTTTCCACGGACTGGGGTGGGGGATGGTTTCGGGATGATACAATTGTACACTTTATTTCTATTAGCTTGGTGTGCTGATTAAGTGCGCAGACTCTTATCTTGGAGAACCGGGTTTGATTCCCCACTCCTCCACTTGCAGGTGCCAGAATGGCCTTGGATTAGCCTTAGCTCTCGTAGGAGTTGTCCTTGAAAGGGCAGCTTCTTGGGAGAGCTGTCTCAGCCCCAACCACTTCACAGGGGGTCTGTTGTGGAGGAGGAAGATAAAAGAGATTGTGAGCCACTCTGACATTCAGAATAGAGGGCAGGATATAAATCCAATGTCATTGTCGTCTTATTATTATTAAAAAGATAAAAAGGTAAAGGTAGTCCCCCGTGCAAGCACCAGTCGTTTCAGACACTGGGGTGACGTTGCTTTCACAATGTTTTCACGGCAGACTTTTTATGGGGTGGTTTGCCATTGCCTTCCCCAGTCATCTACGCTTTCCCCCCAGCAAGCTGGGTACTCATTTTACCAACTTCGGAAGGATGGAAGGCTGAGCCAACCTTGAGCCAGCTACCTGAAACAGCTTCCACTGGGATCGAACTCCGGTCGTGAGCAGAAGGCTCCGACTGCAGTACTGCAGCTTTACCACTCTGTGCCGCAGGGCTCGACTTATTATTATTATTACTACTATTACTCTCGGGTTATTAAAACAGCTCATGGGAGTAACAGCAAGTTAAAAATTAAAACGGGGCAGGGGGGTAAAGTTTTACCTCAAAAGCGATGACCCTTGTGGAAAATTAACCCATGAGGATGGGCGGCAGAGCTGGGCTATTGCTAGAGGAGCAGAATGGCTGGCATAGTAGAGTGAGCCCGGCATGGGGAGTGGGGACCAGTTTGTCTCGAGCAAGCGGCACTGCCGGCTAGATCTAAGCAAGCCCGATGAAACGCCCTGCAGGTGCTTGGCCCAGAACCAGCTGTCAGTGGCACCGACCCAGGAGGAGTTGCCAGGATCCTTTCCCTGTGCTAGCTGATTGGCTTGGTGAAAGAACGGGTCAGGGTTCGTTTGGACCATAAGCCCCCTCCACCCTACTGTCCGACTTGGAGAAGACATTTGTCTCTTTGAATCACTTCCAAACCAAGCTGCCCAGCAGCTTAGAGAATGCATTTAAAGTTAAAGTTGCAGTCTTTCCACTTCTTCCTCCTCATCTATTTGCCTTCCTTCCTCCCTTCTTCCTCCCTCCCTTCTTCCTCCCTCCCTCCCTCCCTCCCTTCCTTCCTCCTTTCCTTCCTCCCTCCCTCCCTCTCTTCCTCCCTCCGTCTCTCCCTCCCTTCCTTCCCTCCTTGCTTCCTTCCTTCCTTCCTTGTTTCTGTCTTGTGGTTCTCAAACATCTGACATTCATGTCTTGCGGCTTTCAGACATCTGACATTTACTCTATGTGGCCCTTACGTTTAGCAAGTTGGGCCACCCTTGTGCTAGAATGCATAAGCTTGAACCCGTTGCATTTCTCCCCCTTGCTGAGCGGCCCTGGGCCTCACAGGCAGGCAGCGAATTTGTCCCATGCTGGCTCTAAGTTTGCAAACCTAAGATTGCATACCTAAGAAAAGTTGGACGGAAATGTTATTTTCCCCCCAAACATTTCTGAAATTCAGTTCCATTTCGTTGCCTTTGGGAATCAAGAAGTAATCAGAACCCCATGTGAAATGAGAGTTCGCCAGAACAACAGATTTTGTTTTCTGAATATTCATCGGGGACATTTCACACATGTTCGTAGTAGGACTTGGCAAATTCTCCTCCTCTCGGTTTGAAAGGTCTCATCTGCCAACAAAAAGGTCAATCCCGCCTTATAAAATGGGTCCCAGAGATCTGGGGATCTGCGTTCTGCAGCCCTTTATGATAAGCTGCTTGGATGGGAGACTATCCTTGAAATACCAAATTTAGAGGAGAGGAAGATGGAGGAGGAGGGGAGGTGGAAAGAAGCAACTTTAACTTGAAATGCATTCTCCAAGCCACCAGCTGGCTTGGAGAAGTGATTTAAAAAGAGAAATGCCTTCTCCAAACTGGGAAGTCTGTTGGCTTGAGATCCAAGGTGTGATGCAAAACAGGGCAGGACAAAACCGAGGAGGCTGAAGCTAAGGCCGCCAGGGGAATGGGGGCAGGAAGGCTTCCGTAGGGGGGCGGGGAGAGATATAGCAGACCAAGGGATGGTTTTGGTTCTCTGTGCTCACCTGATGCTTAAGAGTAGGGCTCCCCAAACTTTTTGAGCCCATGGGCACATCTGGAATGTTGGGTACCACCCAAAATGGCTGCTGCAGTAGGGGGAGCCAAATGTAAGAGAAGCCCTGTTGGATCAGGCCAATGGCCCATCCATTCTGTGTCACACAGTGGCCAAAAAACCCAGGTGCCATCAGGAGGTCCATCAGTGGGGCTAGGACACTAGAAGCCCTCCCACTGTTGCCCCCCAAACACCAAGAATACAGAGCATCACTGCCCCAGGCAGAGAGTTCCATCTACACCTTGCGGCTAATAGCCACTGATGGACCTCTGCTCCATATGTTGATCCAATCCCCTCTTGAAGCCGTCTATGCTTGTAGCTGCCGCCGCCTCCTGTGGCAGTGAATTTCATGTGTTAATCACCCTTTGGCTGCCACTGGAGCTGCAGCTGAATGCAATAGCTCCTTCCACACTCTGCCTATAAAGAAAGAAAGCTTGAGAGAGAAATGGAACCACATCCCTTCTATGAAAAGCCCAAGGACTTATCCAGGGCTTCTATTGTAGCAGGAACTCCTTTGCATATTAGGCCACACACCCCGGATGTAGCCAATCCTCCAAGAGCTTACAGTAGGTCCTGTACTAAGAGCCGTGGAAGCTCTTGGAGGATTGGCTACATCAGGGGTGTGTGGCCTAATATGCAAAGGAGTTCCTGCGACAATAAAAGGCCATGGAAAATCCTTTCATTTGAATAAAGGCAGCCGATACCAAGCACACACTGCCTTACGCTTTCTGAAAATCCTGGAAGAAAGTATGGGAGGGCTCCATGGTGCTCAATGGCACCACATTGAGGAACTCTGCCCTAGAAGATCCTGTAGTGCTAGAACAGGAGTGGCCAAGCTGTGCCTCAGGAGCCACGTGTGGCCCTTTTACACATATTGTGTGGCTCTCAAAGCCCCCACCACCCTACTGTCCGACTTGGAGAAGACATTTGTCTCTTTCAATCACTTCCAAACCAAACAGCCCAGCAGCTTAGAGAATGCATTTAAAGTTAAAGTTGCATTCTTTCCACTTCTTCCTCCTCATCTATTTGCCTTCCTTCCTTCCTTCCTTCCTTCCTTCCTTCCTTCCTTCCTTCCTTCCTTCCTTCCTTCCTTCCTTGTTTCTGTCTTGTGGTTCTCAAACATCTGACATTCATGTCTTGCGGCTTTCAGACATCTGACATTTACTCTATGTGGCTCTTTTTTTACGTTAAGCAAGTTTGGCCCCCCCTGTGCTAGAATTCGTAAGCTTGAACCCCTCGCATTTCTCTCCCTTGCTGAGCAGCCCTGGGCCTCACAGGAAAGCAGCGAATTCATCCCACGCTGGCTCTAAGTTTGCAAACCCAAAACACAAGCAACCCATGAAAGTTTGCATACCTAAGAAAAGTTGGACAGAAATGTTGTTTTCCCCCCAAACATTTCTGAAATTCAGTTCCATTTCGTTGCCTTTGGGAATCAAGAAGTAATCAGAACCCCATGTGAAACGAGAGTTCGCCAGAACAACAGATTTTGTTTTCTGAATATTCATCGGGGACATTTCACACATGTTCGTAGTAGGACTCGGCAAATTCTCCTCTCGGTTTGGAAGGTCTCATATGCCAACAAAAAGGTCAATCCCGCCTTATAAAATGGATCCCAGAAATCTGGGGATCTGCGTTCTGCAGCCCTTTATGATAAGCTGCTTGGGACTGCAAAAATAAAGCAGTTAAGAAAGACCTAACCTGTATTTATTTATTTTTATTTATATTTATTTATATTAAGATTTATACCCTGCCCTTCTCACCTAAGTGTCTCAGGGCGGCTTATAACATGCCTTAATAACCCGAGAGGACTGAACGGCTTTTCCTTCTCCCTCTGATGTATGACCCAGGCAAGCCCGATCTCGTCAGATCTCAGAAGGTAAGCAGGGTCGATTCTGAAATACCAAATTTAGAGGAGAGGAACAGGCTTTCAGCCACCCCTACAGTTTGCCAACACACAAAAATAGAATATAGTAGAATAGAATATCGTGGAAGATGGGTTTAGTCTATATAATGAGATAAACAACCAATATTCCTTATTTAAGTTTGACACTTTCGCTCTATCTTTATCTCTCATAATGAGATAAACAACCAATATTCCTTATTTAAGTTTGACACTTTCGCTCCTACTTTGTTCTTTTGCTTCAGACCAGCACAACTGTCCACTTTGACAAATCGTGACTTTGCCACAATGCCCCCCCCCCCATAGCCCTCTTCCATCCAAGGTCTGCTAAGTTTCTTTTAAAAGGAATCTCATCTGTGACCTTTTGATCAGGCACTGATTCTCCAGATGAGAAAATTGACTGTGTCGCTACTTTCCGGAGTTTGCTGCCTAAACTCATTTACTAATGATGAAGCTTAGAGTCCCACAATGAAGAATGAAATAACAACAAATAATGTGGAAAAGATAACGAAAGAATCCTGAAAATACTTCACAATTCAACAACATATATTCAAGGGGAAATTCAGCACTGTTACAATACAATTCATTACACCTCTACAAAAGTTCATTCTATTCTACAAAAATTCATATAACACTAACATAATGTGCAAAGACAGAATTAAAGTTCATAAAAAGACTCTCCGCTCGTGTATGTCAGTTTCTTGACTGGGAAGTCCCGTCTTGCCAAAAGACCCCGTGTCACGTGCTTATGGTCCAAACGAACCTTGACCCGTTCTTTCACCAAGCCAATCAGCTAGCACAGGGAAAGGTTCCTGGCAACTCCTCCTAGGTCGGTGCGACTGACAGCTGGTTCTGGGCCATGCACCTGCGGGGCGTTTCATAGGGCTTGCTTAGATCTAGCCGGCAGTGCCACTTGCTCAAGACAAACTGGTCCCCACTCCCCATGCCGGACTCCCTCGACTATGCCAGCCATTCTGCTCCTCTAGCAATAGCCCAGCTCTGCCGCCCATCCTCATCGGTTAATTTTCCACAAGGGTCATCGCTTTTGAGGTAAAACTTTACTCCCCTGCCCCGTTTTAATTTTTAACTTGCTGTTACTCCCACGAGCTGTTTTAATAGAAGCCGCTCCCATGAAGTGCCTTAATAACCCGAGAGGACTGAACGGCTTTTCCTTCTCCCTCTGATGAAAAAGGCCGGGTGGGCGGTGGCAATCCACTTGGACAGACCCCAAACGAGACCCGTCCCTCTCTTGACCCGCCTTGTTGTCACCGAGGTTGGCTATCGATTCACTTTTTATTGACCCTTCTTAACTGGGGCTAAGATCAATCCCAGCAGAAGCTGGTTCAGGTAGCTGGCTCGAGGTTGACTCACCTTCCATCCTTCCAAGGTCGGTAAAATGACTACCCAGCTTGCTGGGGGGGAAGTGTAGATGACTGGGGAAGGAAATGGCCAACCACCCCGTAAAAAGTCTGCCGTGAAAACGTCGTGAAGCAGCGTCACCCCAGAGTCAAAAATGACTGGTGCTTGCACGGGGGACTACCTTTACCTTTTTATCTTTTTAATAATAATAAGATGACAATGACATTGGATTTATATCCTGCCCTCTACTCCGAATGTCAGAGTGGCTCACAATCTCTGTTATCTTCCTCCCCCACAACAGACACCATGTGAGGTGGGTGGGGCTGAGAGAGTTCTCCCATGAAGCTGCCCTTTCAAGGACAACTCCTACGAGAGCTAAGGCTAACCCAAGGCCATTCCTGCAGCTGCAAGCGGAGGAGTCGGGAATCAAACCCGGTTCTCCAAGATAAGAGTCTGCGCACTTAACCACCACACCAAGCTAATAGAAATATAGTGCACAATTGTATCATCCCGAAACCATCCCCAACCCCAGTCTGTAGAAAAATTGTCTTCTACAAAACTGGTCCCTGGTGCCAAAAAGGCTGGAGACCGCTGTAGTAGAGTGTTTTGCAGTGGACCTGAAAATCCAGTCCTAGATTCCGAACTCTTGTGCACCAAAGCACAGTTTTACACATGTGTGTGCATCACTTTCCTTCTTAGTGACTGGCAGCTTTCAGTCCATCAAGATGCAGGTGCTGAGACCCAGTTTGGTGTAGTGGTGAAGTGTGCTGACTCTTATCTGGGAGAACCAGGTTTGATTCCCCACTCCTCCGCTTGCAGCTGCTGGAATGGCCTTGGGTCAGCTATAGCTCTCTTATCTGGGAGAACCGGGTTTGATTCCCCCCTCCTCCGCTTGCAGCTGCTGGAATGGCCTTGGGTCAGCCATAGCTCTTGTAGGAGTTGTCCTTGAAAAGGCAGCTGCTGTAAGAGCTCTCTCAGCTCCACCCAGCTCACAGGGTGTCTGTTGTGGGGAAGGAAAATAAAGGAGATTGTGATCGCTCTGAGACTCTGAAATTCGGAGTGGAGGGTGGGATATCAATCCAATATCTTCTTCTTCTTCAAAATTTATCTTTGCATTTCTCAGTTTTTAAAAAAGTGTTGTGTGTTTGTGTGTGTGCGTGCACGCTTGCATGCCTAGAGGTCAGTGTGACCTCCGGTAACCCCTACAGGGGCCTGGACGTTTTTCAGAGAGGAGGCTTGATATGCCTGCCTCTGCATCCCGGACCTGGTATTCCTTCGGAGGTCTCCTTCCCAAGTACGTGCCAGGGTTGGCCCTGCTTAGCTTCTGAGATATGGTGAGACCAGGGCATCTTCATGCCAAGCAGGTGGGCTACCGCTGTGCCGTGACCCTTCTCCAATCAGAACTCTGTGGTCAACAGGTTCCAAAAGCCTCATTCCAAGTACAATTGCCATGGGCTACAAAGACATGAAATTATTGCAGAATTCCTGAGATGGATTCCCGAGACTGCAGTTACCAAGAAAACATGCCATGTGGTAGTTCTTAGAAATGCACAAATGCGTGATGTGAATCAGAAATCTCCCTGTGATGTTTGGGTGTTGTCTGCAGTAGACTTTAGTGGACTTAAGCTTTAAACTGATCAGGCTGGAGGCAAATGGTTGGGGAAGGGGAGGGATTTTATCTCTGTGTACTCATTTGCTATCTGTCTTTATGGTCTTTTTAAACTGCTTGTAGGTCATATGTATCTTCCCTTACCTACTGCCTTTTCTTTATGTGTTCCCTTTAATGACTGAGGATTTATGTCATGCCTCATGAACTCTTGGTTTTAGTCAGATTAGTCCCTTGGTTTTAGTCAGAGAGCCGGTTTGGAGTAATGGTTAAGTGTGCGGACTCTTATCTGGGAGAACCGGGTTTGATTCCCCACTCCTCCACTTGCACCTGCAAGCATGGCCTTGGGTCAGCCATAGCTCTGGCAGAGGTTGTCCTTGAAAGGGCAGCTGCTGTGAGAGCCCTCTCCAGCCCCACCCGCCTCACAGGGTGCCTGTTGTGGGGGAGGAAGGTAAAGGAGATGGTGAGCCGCTCTGAGACTCTTCAGAGTGGAGGGCGGGATATAAATCCAATATCTTCATTTACCTCACATGGTGTCTGTTGTGGGGGAGGAAGGGAAAGGAGATTGTGAGCCGCTTTGAGACTCTTCGGAGTGGAGGGCGGGATAGAAATCCAATATCTTCTTCATCTTTTTCAGATGTTTGCAAAATAGGTGTATTTGTACTGCTTTCATCCAGCAGCTGAATCAGAGACTCAGAAGGGCTCACAATCTCCTATATCTTCTCCCCTCACAACAGACACCCTGTGGGGTGGGTGGGGCTGAGAAGAAGGGGAAGAAGACTGCAGATTTATACACTGCCCTTCTCTCTGAATCAGTCTCAGAGTGGCTCACAATCTCCTTTATCTCCTTCCCCCACAACAGACACCCTGTGAGGCAGTTGGGGTTGAGAGAGCTCTGACAGAAACTGCCTTTTCAAGGACAGCTCTCCCAGAGCTACAGCTGACCCAGGGCCATTCCATCAGCTGCAAGTGGAGGAGTGGAGAATCAAACCCGGTTCTCCCAGATAAGAGAGCTATGGCTGACCCAAGGCCATCCCAGCAGCTGCAAGTGGAGGGTTGGCCCTGCTTAGCTTCTGAGATATGGTGAGACCAGGGCATCTTCATGCCAAGCAGGTGGGCTACCGCTGTGCCGTGACCCTTCTCCAATCAGAACTCTGTGGTCAACAGGTTCCAAAAGCCTCATTCCAAGAAACCCGGTTCTCCCAGATAAGAGAGCTATGGCTGACCCAAGGCCATCCCAGCAGCTGCAAGTGGAGGAGGGGGGAATCACCCCTGTTCTCCCAGATAAGAGTCCGCGCACTTCACCACTGGCTCTGGTGATAGGTCCAATCTCCAAGCCCACCAGACACCACCCCAGTCTGGGACAAATGTTGAAAACTCCCACTGAGGTGAATTTTGAGGGCTGCGCCCCTCTGCCTGGCTGTAGCAGAGGGACAGGCGCCTCAGAGAGCCCTGAAGCACCTACGCTTTCCACTGTCCTCCTTCCCTCTTCCTCTAACTCTTAACTCCCTCTCTGCCTAACTGCCTCCTGCCAAGTAAAAAGAGCTGGGTGTGAGCTGGGGGTAGATATCCATTCTGCTCCCATAGAGCAGAATGGGAGCTCTCTTGTTGGCAGCCACATCTGTCTGTCAAGCTTTGGAGGGTCACTGTAGGTGCTTCCAAGACTGCAGAAGTCCATATCCCCTCCCAAACGCCTTGACTGTCAGCTCCCCCCAGAAGTTCAAGGAATCACATCACCCGTTCCGACAGGCCTCACGAACCGGCCATGTTTGTGACAAAATTAGGTTTGTGGCAAGGTTCATGCCCGTTCCTTGTGCGTACTAAAAACGAGTCGGGAGATAGACGGCGGCGCTGTAAAGCTTGATCTCAGCTCAGCAGCACTGGATCTTGGATGGGAGACCACCAAGGAAGGCTCTGCAGAGGAAGGCATTAGCAAACCACCTCTGCTTCTCGCCTGCTTGGAAAGGCCCTTGCCGGGATCGACGTAAGTCAGTTTAGACTTGGCATCTCTTACATGTGTAACTCTTGTGTATCTAGCAGCTTTAGGGAAGACCACTAGCAGAGGAAGAGGAAGGAGGAGGAGGAGGAGTTGTTTTTTATACCCTGCTCTTCACTTCCTGAAGGAGTCCCAGAGCAGTAGTGGCATACTGTATTATGGAAGGGTCTTCAAACCAGCTAGAGCAGACCCCAACCTTTTTGGCAACAGGGACCTGATTTGTGGAAGGCAATTTTTCCATGGACCACACGTGTGTGTGTGTGATGGTTTCGGGATGATACTTTATACCTATTAGTTTGGTGTGGTGGTTAAGTGCGTGGACTCTTATCTGGAAGAACCAGGTTTGATTGCCCACTCCTCCACTTGCAGCTGCTGGAATGGCCTTGGGTCAGCCATAGCTCTCGTAGGAGTCGTCCTTGAAAGGGCAGCTTCTGGGGAGAGCTCTCTCAGCTCCACCTACCTCACAGGGTGTCTTCTTCTTCTTTGTTGTTCAGTTGCACAGTCAAGTCTGACTCTTTGCAAACCCATGGACAAAGTCAAGCCAGGCCCTCCTGTCTTCCACCATCCTAAGAAGTCTGCTCAAATTCATGTTTGTTACATCAGTAACGCTGTCCAGTCATCTCATCTTTAGCCGTCCCCTTCTTCTTTTGCCTTCTGTCTTTCCCAGCATCAGGGTCTTCTCCAGGGACTGCTCCCTTCTCATTGGGTGGCCAAAGTCTTTGAGCTTCAGCTTCAGCATCTGACCTTCCAGGGAACAGTCTGATTGATTTTCCTTAGGACGGACTGATTGGATCTTCTTGCAGTCCAAGGGACTCTCAAGAGTCTTCTCCAGGGAGTGCTCCCTTCTCATTGGGTGGCCAAAGTCTTTGAGCTTCAGCTTCAGCATCTGACCTTCCAGGGAACAGTCAGGGTTGATTTCCCTTAGGACTGACTGATTGGATCTTCTTGCAGTCCGAGGGACTCTCAAGAGTCTTCTCCAGCACCACAGCTCAAAAGCATCTATTCTTCTGCGCTCAGCCTTCCTTATGGTCCAGCTCTCACAGCCAAACATTACTACTGGGAATACCATTGCCTTGACTATACGGACTTTTGTTGGCAGGGTGATGTCTCTACTTTTTATTATACTGTCCAGGTTCGCCATAGCTGTCCTCCCAAGGAGCAAACGTCTTTTAATTTCATGGCTACAGTCACCATCTGCAGTGATCTTGGATCCCAGAAATGTGAAGTCTGTCACTACTTCCATGTCTTCCCTTTCTATTTGCCAAGGTGTGATGGGGCCGGATGCCATGATCTTAGTTTTTTTGATGTTGAGTTTCAAGCCTACTTTTGCGCTCTCCTCTTTCACCCTCAACAAGAGGTACTTTAGGTCCTCCTCACTTTCTGCCATTAGAGTGGTGTCATCTGCGTATCTGAGGGCGTTGATGTTTCACCTGGCAATCTTAGTTTCAGCTTCTGCTTCATCCAGGCCAGCATTCCGCATGATGTACTCTGTATTATTACTACATTGTAATATATAATGAAATAATGATACAACTCACAGCCCAGTTGCTAACAGGCCACGGACTGGTACCCGTCCGCGGCCCGGGGGGGTTGGGGACCCGAGCTAGAACATCACAGCATAGAACAGCCTGATCTCATCAGCTCTCAGAAGCTAAGTCGGGTTGGTACTTGGATGGGGGATGTTGCCTCTGCAGAGGAAGGTGATGGCCAATCACCTCTGCTTCTCCCTTGCCTTGAAAGTCCTTTGCTAGGGTTACTGTAAGTCCGTTGCTGCTTGATGGCCCTTGGGTATGCATAAAGGAGGGGGTGAACGAGGCAGGGCTCCACACTTGGCTACAATACCCTCCAAAATACATAGCCTAGTCTCAGAGATGGAGTGAATTCCATTTCCACAGCTGTATTACGTACAATAAAGCCGGTTTGGTGTAGTGGTTAAGTGTGCAGACTCTTATCTGGGAGAACCGGGTTTGATTCCCCACTCCTCCACTTGCACCTGCTGGAATGGCCTTGGGTCAGCAATAGCTCTGGCAGAGGTTGTCCTTGAAAGGGCAGCTGCTGTGAGAGCCCTCTGAGCCCCACCAACCTCACAGGGTGTCTGTTGTGGGGGAGGAAGGTAAAGGAGATTGTGAGCCGCTCTGAGACTCTTCGGAGTGGAGGGCGGGATATAAATCCAATATCTTCTTCTTCTTTTAAAGGACTGAATAGATCACAGTTTGCAGCTGTCAGCAAAAGAGCAGAGCATCCACCCCCCACTCCCGAAATAAAAGAAATGGCTGCAATTCTCCCCAGAATCAGTAGGTGTCGCTGCCACATTGCAACTTCAACAATCCAGAAGTTATACGGAGAAGAAAAAAGGAAAGGTACCCTGTGCAAGCACCAGTTGCTTCCGACACTGGGTTGATGTCGCTTTCACGTTTTCACGGCAGACTTTTTTACGGGGTGGTTTGCCATTGCCTTCCCCAGTCATCTACGCTTCCCCCCCCCCCCCAGCAAGCTGGGTCCTCATTTGACCCACCTCGGAAGGATGGAAGGCTGAGTCAACCTCGAGCCGGCTACCTGAAAACCCAGCTACTGCCGGGGATCGAACTCAGGTCGTGAGCAGAGCTTAGGATTGCAGGACTGCAGCTTTACCACTCTGCACCACGGGGCTCTTTTATACGGAGAAAGAATGTCCTATATACCAGGGGTGACCAAACCTGAAAGTAGAAAGTAGAGAACGTAGAGAAAGAGGTACTTTTCTCCCTTTCTCACAATACAAGAACTCGTGGCCATTCGATGAAATTGCTGAGCAGTCGGATTAAAACGGATAAAAGGAGGTCCTTCTTCACTCAAAGGGTGATTAACATGTGGAATTCACTGCCACAGGAGGTGGTGGCAGCCACAAGCATAGCCAGCTTCAAGAGGGGTTTAGATAAAAATATGGAGCAGAGGTCCATCAGGGGCTATTAGCCACAATGTGTGTGTATATATAAAAAAATTTTTGCCACTGTGTGACACAGAGTGTTGGACTGGATGGGCCATTGGCCTGATCTAACATGGCTTCTCTTATGTTCTTACTTAATGTAAGAGCCACATAGAATAAACGTCAGATGTTTGAGAGCCTCAAGATATGAATGTCAGATGTTTGAAGGAAGGAAGGGAGAGAGGGAGGGGTGGAAAGAAAGCAACTTTAAATGCATTCTCCAAGGCACCAGCTGGCTTGGCTTGGAGAAGTGATTTAAACAGACAAATGCCTTCTCCACGCTGGCCAACGGGGTAGTGGAGGCTTGAAGAGCCACACAATAAGTGTGAAAGAGCCACACGTGGCTCCCGAGTTGAATTTTGGCCATCCCTGCTATATTCTATAGCTACCAGCTCCGGATTGGGAAGTACCTAGAAATTTTGGGGGTGGAGGCTGGGGAGGGCATGGTTTGAAAAGAAGAGGGACCTCAGCAGGGGCAATGCCATAGAGTCCAGCCTCTAAAACAACTGTTTTCTCCAGGGGAACTGACCTCTGTCATCTGCAGACCAGCTGTAATACCAGATCTCCAGGCCTGACCTGGAAATTGGCAGCCCTATTATATAGAGAGGCTCCGAGCTGCTTTTTGTGAATAGCAATGTTCCCTCTAAGCTGAGTTAGTGTGAGATAGCTCACAGTTTTTCAGCCTCTGGCTCACACCTTTTTTGTCTCAGCTCAGAAAGGATGACCGCAGAGCAAACTAAATTTGCAGTCGCTCACAACTTGAATGCCAGTAGCTCACGAAGTAGAATTGTTGCTCACAAGACTCCACAGCTTAGAGGGAACGCTGGTGAGCAGTATCTCCCACCCCTTGGTAAGCAACCTATCTTGTCCCACAATGCTTTGGTTTCACAGAACCGGACTGGGATGGGTCCAGTGCTCTTCTGCATGTTTGGTACCTCTGCTCTAACCAGTGTGTTATGTACCATCAAGTCGCTTCTGACTTATGGCCTTCAAAACGTCCTCGTTAATAGCCTGGCTCAGGTCTTGTCGACCGAGTGTCAAGCACTGTATAAT
Organism: Heteronotia binoei; assembly: GCF_032191835.1. Taxonomy (NCBI): domain Eukaryota; kingdom Metazoa; phylum Chordata; class Lepidosauria; order Squamata; family Gekkonidae; genus Heteronotia; species Heteronotia binoei. The sequence goes on along the minus strand of NC_083242.1, from coordinate 32,701,617 downwards.
TACCCTCTATTACAGTATCCAGATTTTAGACTTATTACTAACCCTGAAGTAAATGAAGGCACATCCAAGTAGCAACCCCCTCCTTTCTTCTTTCGCTTTTACTAACAGATGCAGGAATGTCCTCTTTGAAGATAAGACCTCCTGGGACTCGTTCTCAGGCTCAGCCAGGCCTGAACCCAGGAAGTGCTAGTCGCAATATAGATAAGGGACCCAGCGTGTGAATTTCATACGTGAAGGTAGTATTGTTTATAGAATCTTTGATGTGCCATCTTAAAGCATGTATTCTAATGTTACAAAGTATCAGTTCCAATCTCCAGCTCGAATGAGCCACAGGGATTATCAATAAACCTAACTTTGTTTCAAAATCCAAGGACTGGTTATTTTGAAATCTCATGCTTGACACCGAGGGCCACAGCTTCTGTGATGGAGTTCATCCATCTACGGTCAGGTCTTCCTCTTTTCCTTCTGCCTCCATCTTTTCCTAGCATCACTGTCTTTTCCAGGGACTTGTGTTCTCATAATGTGACTACAGGACTTCTCACCATGTGACCAAAGATACCCTTGGTTGAGTCATTTTAGCTTCTAGGGCAGGGGTGTCAAACTCATTTGTTATGAGGGCCGGATCTGACATAAATGAGACCTTGTCAGGACGGGCCGTGTGCGTCGTAAAATGTAATGCCAGGTAGCGGAGATATAAACTTTATAAAGGACACAGACAAACACAAAAGATTTTTTAAAAAGCTTAAAACATGCTTAAAAGATTAGCACTCATTGGTCTTAAAGGTGCTTTCCTTGTATCTCTCCCGTGTGATCCAGGGAACTGGGCAAAGGAAGCTCTGTCTTTCCTCCCCCAGGGGAACAGAAGGGGGAGGAGCCTCAGCCAATAGAAGGAAGAGAAACTTAGCTCAGTAGCTCTGCTGTGCGATTGAGAGAACCTGGCACAGCAAGCTATTTCTCCCCTCTTCCTCCCCAAGGGAAAATCCTCAGCCAATGGAGAAAATAGAGGTTTGCTCTGTAGCTCCTGTGCGATTGAGCAAGCCTTGCTGTGATGCAGAAGGAAGCAAGAGAGAGGGAGAAGGAAGCAGATGACAGCCAGTTGCTTGGGGGCCTGATTTGGCCCCTGGGCCACATATTTGACACCATGTTCTAGGGAGAATGCAGGCTTGATTTGATCTAGAACCCACTTATTTGTCTTTTTGCTGGTCCACAGCATGAGAGAGGATTAACTGGAACAAAAATCAACCCAGAAATGGTCCCTCGACGCCAGGACCTTGGAAAACAACGAATCCAGAGGAACGCAGCTCTTAGCAGTACGGCCCATGAGCAGATGAAAGAAGAAGAAGCCAACGTCTTGGGCTATAAGGTTTCCTCTCCCACACAGCATTTCAAGAAGTTTGGGAACTCACAACTTAAATTGCGCTGGAATCGAAACAATCCCGCAGAGCTGTAAGTAGTCCAGATTGAATACAGTTTGGCTAAAAGAAGCACTGAGTCTCTAGTTTCTGAGTGATGGGAACTGAATGCTAGAAAGATTATGTTCGCATCTCCCAAAGTATTGGCTCACTGAGGTATTCGTTATTATGTTCTTGAAACGGGGCAATCAGAGAGCATTTTGGAAAAGAGGGCTGTGAGTTACGTATAAATGTCAGAATCTGTCCCAAAGCTACCTCCCGTCGCGGTCTTTTGGGCGTCCCTCAGGCTTTTCCTCGTCTTGTATCTCCACAATACAGAATTCCAAGTTTTTGATCCGTGTGCCAGCTCACCAGTATATTCTGGAGAAAGAGGACGGGGGGAAAACAACACATGGAAAGTATATCCCCTTAAGACCACCCGCGCTGCCAACTTCTTTTGCTCCAGCGTTGTTCTGTTTCAAAAAACTGCCCCTCGTCTCTGAACTTCAGAATCCCACAAAACGCAGACCATGTGCCAGGATGCGTCACAGTGGTTAAAGTGTTCCGCTAGGTCGGTTTTTAAAATCTGTGCTCGCCATGAAAAACTTGGTGATCTCAAGCCAGGCATGCTGTCTACCTCCCAGGGTTGTTGTGAAGATAAAAAGAAGCAGCTGTTGTGAGTTGGAGTGCCTTTGCCCAGCTTGGTCTGATGTACCAACTATGCCCATTTCTGATCCAGCCACAGTGATACCTTAGTTATACCCAGGGCTTTTTTTGTAGCAGGAACTCCTTTGCATTTAAGGCCACACCCCCTGATGTAGCCAATCCTCCAAGAGCTTACAGGGCTCTTAGTACAGGGCCTACTGTAAGCTCTTGGAGGATCGGCTACATCAGGGGATGTGGCCTAATGTGAAGAGGAGTTCCTGCTACAAAAAAAAGCCCTGAGTATACCTAGACCAGACTACTGCAATGTGCTCCACTTGGGGCTACCCTTGAAGAGTATTCCAAAGCTGCAGCTAATACTGAATGCTATTGCTAGATGGCTTTTCTTTAGCATTACCTGGAAAATCCAAGATAAATTCAGTACCTTCTAAAGGAGTTGAAATAAATGGTTGTATTCCTGTTCTGTCTGCATGATTATTATTATTTAAAAAAAAAAAACTGCTCAGGGACAGCTGAAATAATATTCCAATGAAATGAAAAGAGAGCAAAACCTTAATTTTTAAATGAACCCACTGGCTTGAACATGTTTTATATCTCAGCCAATTTCTGGAAACAATAGCTAAAATAAATGCAGTTTCTGTGGCATATATAACTTTCAGAACCCTAATTTTTGTTAAAGTCATGCAAACTATAATATAATGCAGAGTCCAACTTCATTTCTTATTACCGCCCAGATGGTAACTTTTCACCTCAGTTTTGATTTAAATACCACATAGACTTGAAATCTAAACAGTTCTTTGGGAAACCAAAGCCAATGTCTTTCATAACTTCAACCAACTAATAATATTTTTCCTGGTGTCTTGCATGCTAATTTGCTTAGCTTACATATACCGCCCCCCCCCCAATTAATTAGACTTCATTTTTAATTTGTTCTGGAAACTCTCATTCGTTCTGGAAGCTGAGAGCCAGTTTGGTGTAGTGGTTAAGTGTGCGGACTCATATCTAGGAGAAAAAGAATGGCCAATTTATACCCCACCCTTCTCTCTGAATCAGAGACTCAGAGCAGCTTACACTCTCCTTTATCTTCTCCCCCCACAACAGACATCCTGTGAGGTGGGTGGGGCTGAGAGAGCTCTAGCAGAAGCTGCCCTTTCAAGGACAACTCCTGTGAGAGCTCTGGCTGACCCAAGGCCATTCCAGCAGCTGCAAGTGGAGGCGTGGGGAATCAAACCTGGTTCTCCCAGATAAGAAAGCTCTGGCTGACCCAAGGCCATTCCAGCAGCTGCAGGTGAAAGAGTGGGGAATCAAACCCAGTTCTCCCAGATAAGAGAGCTATGGCTGACCCAAGGCCAATCCAGCAGCTGCAAGTGGAGGAGTGGGGAATCAAACCCGGTTCTCCAAGGTAAGAGAGCTCTGGTTCACCCAAGGCCTTTCCAGAAGCTGCAAGTGGAGGAATGGGGAATCAAACCCGGTTCTCCCAGATAAGAGAGCTCTTGCTGACCCAAGGCCATTCCAGCAGCTGAAAGCGGAGGAATGGGGAATCAAACCCTAGATAAGAGAGTGGAGGAATGGGGAATCAAACTCCTAGATAAGAGAGCTCTGGCTGACCCACTCTCCTTTATCTTCTCCCTCCACAACAGACATCCTGTGAGGTGGGTGGGGCTGAGAGAGCTCTAGCAGAAGCTGCCCTTTCAAGGACAACTCCTGCAAGAGCTCTGGCTGACCCAAGGCCATTCCAGCAGCTGCAAGTGGAGGCGTGGGGAATCAAACCCGGTTCTCCCAGATAAGAGAGCTCTGGCTGACCCAAGGCCATTCCAGCAGCTGCAGGTGAAAGAGTGGGGAATCAAACCCAGTTCTCCCAGATAAGAGAGCTATGGCTGACCCAAGGCCATCCCAGCAGCTGAAAGCGGAGGAATGGGGAATCAAACCCTAGATAAGAGAGCGGAGGAATGGGGAATCAAACTCCTAGATAAGAGAGCTCTGGCTGACCCAAGCCCATTCCAGCAGCTGCAAGTGGAGGAATGGGGAATCAAACCCGGTTCTCCCAGATAAGAGAGCTCTGGCTGACCCAAGGCCATCCCAGCAGCTGCAAGTGGAGGAGTGGGGAATCAAACCTGGTTCTCCTAGATAAGAGAGCTATGGCTGACCCAAGGCCATTCCAGCAGCTGCAGGTGGAGGAGTGGGGAATCAAACCCGGTTCTCCCAGATAAGAGAGCTCTGGCTGACCCAAGGCCTTTCCAGCAGCTGCAAGTGGAGGAATGGGGAATCAAACCCGGTTCTCCTAGATAAGAGAGCTCTGGCTGACCCAAGGCCTTTCCAGCAGCTGCAAGTGGAGGAATGCGGAATCAAACCCGGTTCTCCCAGATAAGAGAGCTATGGCTGACCCAAGGCCATTCCAGCAGCTGCAGGTGGAGGAGTGGGGAATCAAACCCGGTTCTCCCAGATAAGAGAGCTCTGGCTGACCCAAGGCCTTTCCAGCAGCTGCAAGTGGAGAAGGGGGGAATCAAACCCGGTTCTCCCAGATAAGAGAGCTCTTGTTGACCCAAGGCCATTCCAGCAGCTGCAAGTGGAGAAGGGGGGAATCAAACCCGGTTCTCCCAGATAAGAGAGCTCTGGCTGACCCAAGACCATTCCAGCAGCTGCAGGTGGAGGAGTGGGGAATCAAACCCGGTTCTCCCAGATAAGAGTCCGCCCCCTTAACCACCGCACCGAATTGGCTCCTCCTCCCAAAAGAGGAATTACAAGCCATGAATCTGCCAATGGTGAGGGTCAACTGTAGGGAGCTGTGTTAGTCTAACGGAGCAAAAATTGCTTATATTTATTAGATCATAAAGCTTTTGCGGACCAGAGCCGAAAAGCTTTGTAACAGCCAGGAGAGCCGCTCAATAATTACCTGCAAGCAAACAACACTTTTCATGATTTATAGCAACCCCAGAGAATTTTCAAGGACAGAGACATTCAGAAGTAGTTTGCCACCGCTTGACTCTGCACAGCAAACCGGGGTTCCCGCGGTGCTCTCCAATCCCAGTACGAACTAGGGATGACCCTGCGCAGCTGCTGAAAACTATGAGATTGGGCTACCGTAGGCAATCCAGATCAGGGCGAAAGAGATACAGAGGCGGCTGGCCGTTTCCTGCCTCTGCGTAGCAACCCTGGACTTCCCTGGTGGTCTCCCATCCTGGTACTCACCAAAAGCCACCCCTGATTAGCTTCCAAGAACTGACCAGATTGGGCTAACCTAGGCTATCTAGGTTAGAGTATGTGACGAACAGAGATCTGCTTCTGCCTCCCTCTGCGTAGCAACCCTAGGCTTTCCGGGTGGTCTCCCATCCGAGTAGGAACCACAGGTGACCTTGCTTAGTTTCTGAGATCTGATGAGATGGGACCATCCAGGCTGAGGCTATGGGGAAAAGATCCCCACACAATGAAGAAGATAGAAGAAGATATTGGATTTATATCCCGCCCTCCACTCCGAAGAGTCTCAGAGCGGCTCACAATCTCCTTTCCCTTCCTCCCCCACAACAGACCCCCTGTGAGGTAAATGAAGATATTGGATTTATATCCCGCCCTCCACTCCGAAGAGTCTCAGAGCGGCTCACAATCTCCTTTCCCTTCCTCCCCCACAACAGACCCCCTGTGAGGTAAATGAAGATATTGGATTTATATCCCGCCCTCCACTCCGAAGAGTCTCAGAGCGGCTCACAATCTCCTTTACCTTCCTCCCCCACAACAGACACCCTGTGAGGTAGATGAAGATATTGGATTTATATCCCGCCCTCCACTCCGAAGAGTCTCAGAGCGGCTCACAATCTCCTTTCCCTTCCTCCCCCACAACAGACCCCCTGTGAGGTAAATGAAGATATTGGATTTATATCCCGCCCTCCACTCCGAAGAGTCTCAGAGCGGCTCACAATCTCCTTTACCTTCCTCCCCCACAACAGACACCCTGTGAGGTAGATGAAGATACTGGATATATATCCCGCCCTCCACTCCGAAGAGTCTTAGAGCAGCTCACAATCTCCTTTCCCTTCCTCCCCAACAACAGATACACTGTGAGGTGGGTGGGGCTGGAGAGGGCTCTCACAGCAGCCGCCCTTTCAAGGACAACCTCTGCCAGAGCTCTGGCTGACCCAAGGCCATTCCAGCAGGTGCAAGTGGAGGAGTGGGGAATCAAACCCGGTGCTCCCAGATAAGACTCCGCACACTTCACCACTACACCAAACTGGCTCTCCTGACAATAACAACCAAGGATGCTAGCCCTTCTGGAGTACATGCCACTGGGATGGCCTTTTCCCAAAGCACGGTCTTCCTTCCGCATTTTGCAGGAGACAAAAATGAGGGGTCAAGATCCCTTGCCATGTTAATGCTGTGTTTTATCACTGGTCCGTTCCGAAAAAACTTGCTAGGCTGCTGGGAAAACGAAAGCATTTGGGCCCTTTAACGGTTTTCTGGCTCTCAAGGTCATGTCTATCTGTTAGGAGTGTTCTGCTAACGAATTTCAGAGCATGAGAATGTCTGCTTTGTAACGTTTCTAGGTTTCAAACTTATCTCGCGCCAGAAAGCTCGGCGCACGTGTAACGGCTAACCGCTTCCATATATAGTCATGCACCTACAACCCACCTTAATTTCATCGCTGGCTTTCCTATCCAGTACTATCCTGTCATAATAATCATAATAAAATGGAAGAAGATGAAGAAGAAGATATCGGATTTATATCCCGTCCTCCACTCCTAAGAGTCTCAGAGCGGCTCACAATCTCCTTTCCCTTCCTCCCCCACAACAGACACCCTGTGAGGTGGGTGGGGCTGGAGAGGGCTCTCACAGCAGCTGCCCTTTCAAGGACAGAGTCTCAGAGCGGCTCACAATCTCCTTTCCCTTCCTCCCCCACAACAGACACTCTGTGAGGTGGGTGGGGCTGGAGAGGGCTCTCACAGCAGCTGCCCTTTCAAGGACAGAGTCTCAGAGCGGCTCACAATCTCCTTTCCCTTCCTCCCCCACAACAGACACCCTGTGAGGTGGGTGGGGCTGGAGAGGGCTCTCACAGCAGCTGCCCTTTCAAGGAGAGTCTCAGAGCGGCTCACAATCTCCTTTCCCTTCCTCCCCCACAACAGACACCCTGTGAGGTGGGTGGGGCTGGAGAGGGCTCTCACAGCAGCTGCCCTTTCAAGGAGAGTCTCAGAGCGGCTCACAATCTCCTTTCCCTTCCTCCCCCACAACAGACACCCTGTGAGGTGGGTGGGGCTGGAGAGGGCTCTCACAGCAGCTGCCCTTTCAAGGAGAGTCTCAGAGCGGCTCACAATCTCCTTTCCCTTCCTCCCCCACAACAGACACCCTGTGAGGTGGGTGGGGCTGGAGAGGGCTCTCACAGCAGCTGCCCTTTCAAGGACAACCTCTGCCAGAGCTACGGCTGACCCAAGGCCATTCCAGCAGGTGCAAGTGGAGGAGTGAGGAATCAAACCCGGTTCTCCCAGATAAGAGAGCTCTGGCTGACCCAAGGCCATTCCAGCAGGTGCAAGTGGAGGAGTGAGGAATCAAACCCGGTTCTCCCAGATAAGAGAGCTCTGGCTGACCCAAAGCCATTCCAGCAGGTGCAAGTGGAGGAGTGGGAAATCAAACCCGGTTCTCCCAGATAAGAGCCTGCACACTTAACCACTACACCAAACTGGCTCTCACCAAAATGGAGAGTCATTATTGAAGATAGTCGTAGACCTGACATTAGGGTATGGTTTAAGTTGTAAGCCGCCCTGAGCCACTCGTGGGAAGGGCGGGATATAAGTTACCAAATAAATAAAATAAAAATAAAATAAATAAGTGCGGTTCTCAGAGGACCGGAAGCAATCGAGAGACTCCCTGCGGACGGCAGAGCCTAGCTCAGGTAAACAAAAGGCCACGTCTCTGTTTTTAGAAGCTGGGGTAGTCAAAAGCCATGCCCGAAAGCATGGCACCTTGCGAGGAAGGCTTACGTTCCTTACCGTCGTCCCAGACCATACGGCTGATGTCTAAATAAGAGCCCCGTGGTGCAGAGTGGTAAAGCTGCAGTACTGCAGTCCAAGCTCTCTGCTCATGACCTGAGTTTGATACCGGCGGAAGCTGGGTTCAGGTAGCCGGCTCGAGGATGACTCAGCCTTCCATCCTTCCTAGGTCGGTAAAATTAGTACCCAGCATGCTGCGGGGGGGTGGGGGGAAGCGGAGATAACTGGGGAAGGCAATGGCAAAAAGTTTGCTGTGGAAACGTCATGATGCAACGTTACCCTAGAGTCGGAAATGACTGGTGCTTGCACAGGAGACTACCTTTACCTTTATACTTGGCTTTTCTCCAGTACGTTTCTCCTCACTGCTAAAGTACTGCATCCTTTTTCAGACTGGCCCTTTTAAAAAAATTTAACAAGGCAAATCACCCAGCAACCGGGATTCCTAGAAAGGTGGCGCATTTCACCCCGCAAGAGCGGCTTTTTCTACAATGACCTTTGTGTGTTCTGACATAAAAGCTGCTATTTGCATCTCCGTGATTCCCCCTCCCAAAACTGAGAATACGCCCACACAGCTTTTGTTTCAGCTACTTGCTGCGGTAGACAGAAATAGACCGAAACAACTGGTGGCGAGAATCTGCTGCCCACCTCTGCCAAGGGGAAGCCGAGATTCGCCTTGCTTCAAGTTGGCAAAGCGCCTTTTGTCAGGTCTTTGAGCTCAAAGCTCATACCCTGGAAATCTTTGCTGGTCATTAAGCTGCTGCTGAAATTCAAATCTTTCTCTTCTATGCCTTGACCTGGATAGCCCAGGAAAGCCCGATCTTGTCAGATCTCGGACGCTAAGCAGGGCTGACCCTGGTATAAGTAGTTGGACGGCAGTCCTGCAAAACAGCGGTGGCCAAACTGCGGTTCAGGAACCACATGTGGCTCTTTCATGTATGGTGTATAACTCTCAAAGTCCCCATCGCCCCATCGGCTGGCTTGGAGAAGGCATTTAAAGTTAAAGCTGCTTTCTTTCCGCCTTCCTTCCTTCCGGCTCTCAAACATCTGACGTTCATGTCTTGCAAAAGAAGAGTCAAGTTGCACCTTTAAGACCAACTTAAGAACATAAGAGAAGCCATGTTGGATCAGGCCAATGGCCCCTCCAGTCCAACACTCTGTGTCACGTAAGAACATAAGAGAAGCCATGTTGGATCAGGCCAATGGCCCCTCCAGTCCAACACTCTGTGTCACATAAGAACATAAGAGAAGCCCTGTTGGATCAGGCCAATGGCCCATCCAGTCCAACACTCTGTGTCACATAAGAACATAAGAGAAGCCATGTTGGATCAGGCCAATGGCCCCTCCAGTCCAACACTCTGTGTCACATAAGAACATAAGAGAAGCCCTGTTGGATCAGGCCAATGGCCCATCCAGTCCAACACTCTGTGTCACATAAGAACATAAGAGAAGCCATGTTGGATCAGGCCAATGGCCCCTCCAGTCCAACACTCTGTGTCACATAAGAACATAAGAGAAGCCCTGTTGGATCAGGCCAATGGCCCATCCAGTCCAACACTCTGTGTCACATAAGAACATAAGAGAAGCCATGTTGGATCAGGCCAATGGGCCCTCCAGTCCAACACTCTGTGTCACATAAAAGAAGCCATGTTGGATCAGGCCAATGGCCCATCCAGTCCAACACTCTGGGTCACACAGTGGCCAAAAAAGAAAGGAGGTTCACAAGTGGGGCTAGAAGCCCTTCCACTTTGCCCCCCTGCCCCCCGCAAGCACCAAGAATACAGAGCATCACTGCCCCAGACAGTTCCAATAATATGCTGTGGCTAATAGCTGCTGATGGACCTCTGCTCCATATTTTTATCCAATCCCCTCTTGAAGCTGGCTATGCTTGTAGCCGCCGTCACCTTCACCTCCTGTGGCAGTGAATTCCACATGTTAATCACCCTTTGGGTGAAAAACTTCCTTTTATCCGTTCTAACCCAACTGCTCAGAAATTTCATTGAATGCCCACGAGTTCTTGCATTGTGAGAAAGGGAGAAAAGTACTTCTTTCTCTGATTTCTCCATCCCATGCATAATCATTCTAGTTGCCCTTTTCTGGACTTTTTCCAATGCTAAAAGGATATTATAGCATTGGGAAAAGTCCAGAAAAGGGCAACTAGAATGATTAAAGATTTGGAAACTTTCCCTATGAAGAAAGGTTAATGCTTGGGGCTCTTTAGCATGAAGAAACGTCAACAGCGGGGTGACATGATAGAGGTTTACAAGATTTTATCCATATTTTTATCCAATCCCCTCTTGAAGCTGGCTATGCTTGTAGCCGCCGTCACCTTCACCTCCTGTGGCAGGGAGAAAAGTTCTTCTTTCTCTACTTTCTCCATCCCATGCATAATCTTGTAAACCTCTATCATGTCACCTCGCAGTCGACGTTTCTCCAAGCTAAAGAGCCCCAAGCGTTTTAACCTTTCTTCATAGGGAAAGTGTTCCAAACCTTTAATCATTCTAGTTGCCCTTTTCTGGGCTTCTTCCAATGCTATAATATCCTTTTTGAGGCGCGGTGACCAGAATTGTACACAGTATTCCAAATGAGACCTCACCATTGATTTATACAGGGCCATTATGATACTGGCTGATTTGTTTTCAATTCCCTTCCTAATAATTCCCAGTATGGCGTTGGCCTTTTTTATTGCAATCGCACACTGTCTTGACATTTTCAGTGAGTTATCTACAACGACCCCAAGATCTCTTATTAAGCAAGTTTTGACACCCCTGGTATTCTTGGTGCTGGGGGGGGTGGGGAAACAGTGGGAAGGATTCTGGAGTTTTGGCCCTGCTGGTGGTCCTCCTGATGGCCCCTGCTTTTGGCCACTGTTTGACACAGGGTGTTGGACTGGAGGGGCCACTAGCCTGATGTAACTTGGCTTCTCTTATGTTCTTATGTCTGGGGCAGTAATGCCCAGAATTCCTGGTGCTTAGGGAGCGACAGTGGGAGGGCTTCTGGAGTTCTGGCCACAGTGGTGGACCTCCTGATGTCATGTGGGTTTTGGCCACTGTGTGACACAGTGTTGGACTGGATGGGCCACTGGCATGATCCAACATGGCTTCTGTTATGTTCTTATGTCTGGGGCAGTGATGCTCTGTATTCTTTGTGCTTGGGGGGGCAACACTGGGAGGGCTTCTAGTGTCTTGGCTCCACTGATGGACTTCCTGATGGCACCTGGGTTTTTTGGCCACTTTGTGACATAGAGTGTTGGACTGGATGGGCCATTGGTCTCATCCAACATGGCTTCTCTTATGTTCTTAAGTGACACAGAGTGTTGGACTGGATGGGCCATTGGCCTCATCCAACATGGCTTCTCTTATGTTCTTCTGTGACACAGAGTGTTGGACTGGATGGGCCATTGGCCTGATCCAACATGGCTTCTCTTATGTTCTTCTGTGACACAGAGTGTTGGACTGGATGGGCCATTGGCCTGATCCAACATGGCTTCTCTTATGTTCTTATGTGACACAGAGTGTTGGACTGGATGGGCCGTTGGCCTGATCCAACATGGCTTCTCTTATGTTCTTATGTGACACAGAGTGTTGGACTGGATGGGCCACTGGCATGATCCAACATGGCTTCTGTTATGTTCTTATGTCTGGAGCAGTGATACTCTGTATTCTTGGTGCTTGGGGGGGACAACACTGGGAGGGCTTCTAGTGTCTTGGCTCCACTGATAGACCTCCTGATGGCACCTGGGTTTTTTGGCCACTGTGTGACACAGAGTGTTGGACTGGATGGGCCATTGGTCTGATCCAACATGGCTTCTCTTATGTTCTTATGTCTGTGGCCAGTCTTCATTGTGCTTGAGGGGCAACAGTGGGAGGGCTTCTGGAGTTCTAGCCCTGCTGGTGGACCTCCTAATGGCCCATGGGCTTTGGCCACTGTGTGACAGAGTGTTGGACTGGATCAGCCATTGTCCTGATCCAGCACAGCTTCTCTTATTTCCTTGTTGTTTTAGAACATGCCTGCTAAGGTTTGCGAAACAGAAACTGTGTCTGATAAAGTGCTTTGTCACCTTCTTTACACTTAAGCGAACGGCAACAGGCCGGGCTCTTTTCAAGTGTGCACGCAACCCATCCAACATTTCTCCCCCCCCTAAATTAAAAACGACAAGTCCATTTCTTCAGCAATCTTACCGAATTAGAAGTCTGAAAGAAAAATGAGGATGGACGTCACGGAACTCGTGCAATAAAGGCCATTTCAATTAAAGGGTAGATTGCGACATCAGAGCTGAGTTTCTCCCCCCCACCCCCCCAGCAATTAGCACTGTCATCAGAGACGGATCTCCAGCTCCGAACAATCTTGAGCAATTAATTTTTTCTCTCTCTCTGCATTCTCTGCAAGAAAGCCCTGACTCCAGCAGTCTCGGAGGATATGAATCGTCCCGGGCAGACAGACACAATGCAGATTAACTCAGCTGGAAGACAATTAGACTGGCAAACGAAGATTTAATGTGGCACCTGCGGAAACGGTACGCTTTGCCTCAGATGAGCTTTACTAATATGGCGGACCGGTTTTGAAAGGCACAGGTCAGCTCAGTTGAAGTGGCGTTCAGAAAAGCAGCAGAAAGACCGAGATCGTCGTGATGCTCATGGTTGTCATGAAAGCCATTCTGGCTTTCTTCCACCTCAGTGGGACAAAAGGCCCTTCAGATAGGGCTGCTAAGCCCCCGGATCGGGCGGGGGTTCTCCCACCTGGGAGGTTCCTAACCTGCCGGCCCACATTTCACTGGTGGGGGGAACATCCCCCAACATAAACGGCGCGATGATGTCACCCACGAGTGAAGTCATCGTGCCAGCGATGTCACGTGCCGGCTGCTCTAGGCATTTCTGGGAAACTTTTCCCGGACGATCTCGCATTTTGGGAGGGAAAACTCTAGGGTACCATAGAGTTTTTACCTCCCAAAATGCTAAAGTGTCCGGGAAAACCATAGAGTTTCCCCAGAAATGCCTAGAGTGGCCAGTGCGTGATGTTGCTAGCGTGATGACGTCATCATGCCCGCGCGCGTCGGGGGACTTGGCCACCCTACCTTCAGAAGAGGGAGCGCGGGGAGGACCAAATTGGAAACAGTGGCTCCATTGTAAGACGGCCCTTAGCTTGGAACCTCCCAATGCTCTGGGATTGGCTGCACAGAAGCCATTTTGTGGCGGGCTGCGACCAGCAAGTGGCGGCCATTTTGTGGCGGAGCTCGCTATCAAGAGCGCCTCTTGCCATGAACTTAGTTTCAGAACTATTCTTGTGCTCGTATGTAACCTCACTGGGTCCGGCTTGGCTTATCTGTATTGTATTCTTGCATGTTTGACCTGTTATGTCTGCACCTTACAAAGTGACCATTTCTGCCCTGGGAAAGAGAATGCGAAGGTACCAAGGTCATCCTCTGTTATCTGACTCTCAGTGAATGCGCTTTCGTTTCTTTCTCACTGATGCTGATAGGAATGCTCGGGGGGGGGGGGGCGGGGATGGAGGGGATTATAATTGATAGATTTTGGTGCTTGGCATTTTGAATGTATAATGGATGGACCCGAGCATTTAACTGAGGGGAACTGAGGTCTCGAGTCTCAGTTTCAGCAAGAGAAATGTTGTATCTGCCATAATCATACAATAAACGTACTCATCTAAATTACTCGCCTCTCCCCATATGAGCCCCCCTTCCCGGACCCTGAGGTCAGCTGCACAACATCTTCTTGGCCTAGGGACGCCTGACTGGCTTCGACAAGGACCAGGGCCTTTTTGGTTTGGGCCCCCACCTGGTGGAATAAGCTCCTGCTGGAGATCTGAGCCCTGCGGGACTTATCTTTCACCAGGCTTTCAATTGATCCAGTGGGTGTCCCCTGAAGTCATCGCTTCCCCCAGCACCTTACCATCTAGGTGCTGAAGTTACGTCGGATACTATTTGGCTAATTCTGCGATTCTGTAATTTGACAGATTTTGTAATTATGACATTGCCTAGTCCGGGTGTGATTTCTTTAATGTTTCTGTAAGGCTTTTAATGTTGTAAGTCGCCCAAAACCCGCTTGTGGGATAGGGCGAGGTATAAATTGGGAAATTAAATTAAATCCTGAGCCGTGTCTATTGATTAAGCCTGTGCAGAGCTTGACACCCACTGCCTGTTTTCAAATCCAAAAGTGCTCAGAGGGCTCAAGAAAGTTGGGGACCCCCCCGGTTCAGATTTGTAAGAGGAAAGGAAAGGAAAGGTCCCCTGTGCAAGCAGCAGCTGTTTCTGACTCTGGGGTGACGTTGCTTTCACAACGTTTTCATGGCAGACTTTTGACGGGGTGGTTTGCCATTGCCTTCCCCAGTCCTCTACACTTCCCCTCCAGCAAGCTGGGGACTCATTTGACCGACCTCAGAAGGATGGAAGGCTGAGTCAACCTCAAGCCGGCTACCTGAAAACCCAGCTTCCACCGGGGATCGAACTCAGGTCGTGAGCAGAGCTTAGGACTGCAGTACTGCAGCTTTAACACTCTGTGCCACGGGGCTCTATTATACAGAGGAAAGGAAAGGTCCCCTGTGCAAGCACCAGTCGTTTCCGACTCTGGGGTGACGTTGCTTTCACAACGTTTTCACGGCAGACTTTTTACGGGGTGGTTTGCCATTGCCCTTCCCAGTCCCCTACACTGTCCCCCCAGCAATTTGGGTACACATTTGACTGACCTCGGAAGGAGGGAAGGCTGAGTCAACTTCGAGCCGGCTACCTGAAAACCCAGCTTCCACCGGGGATCGAACTCAGGTCGTGAGCAGAGCTTAGGACTGCAGTACTGCAGCTTTAACACTCTGTGCCACGGGGCTCTATTATACAGAGGAAAGGAAAGGTCCCCTGTGCAAGCACCAGTCGTTTCTGACTCTGGGGTGACGTTGCTTTCACAACGTTTTCACGGCAGACTTTTTACGGGGTGGTTTGCCATTGCCTTCCCCAGTCCTCTACACTTTCCCCCCAGCAATTTGGGTACACATTTGACTGACCTCAGAAGGATGGAAGGCTGAGTTCAACCTCGAGCCGGCTACCTGAAAACCCAGCTTCCACCGGGGATCGAACTCAGGTCGTGAGCAGAGCTTAGGACTGCAGTACTGCAGCTTTAACACTCTGTGCCACGGGGCTCTATTATACAGAGGAAAGGAAAGGT
The DNA here is from genome assembly GCF_032191835.1 of Heteronotia binoei. Classification (NCBI taxonomy): domain Eukaryota; kingdom Metazoa; phylum Chordata; class Lepidosauria; order Squamata; family Gekkonidae; genus Heteronotia; species Heteronotia binoei. The sequence goes on along the minus strand of NC_083242.1, from coordinate 32,686,425 downwards.
CCCCTGTGCAAGCACCAGTCGTTTCTGACTCTGGGGTGACGTTGCTTTCACAACGTTTTCACGACAGACTTTTTACGGGGTGGTTTGCCATTGCCTTCCCCAGTCCTCTACACTTTCCCCCCAGCAATTTGGGTACACATTTGGACATATGAAGCTGCCTTATACTGATTCAGACCCTTGGTCCATCAAAGTCAGTATTGTCTTCACAGACTGGCAGCGGCTGACCTCATTTGACTGACCTCAGAAGGATGGAAGGCTGAGTTCAACCTCGAGCCGGCTACCTGAAAACCCAGCTTCCACCGCCGATCGAACTCGGGTCGTGAGCAGAGCTTAAGACTGCAGTACTGCAGCTTTAACACTCTGCACCATGGGGCACACAAAGCAGGTAACTGGAGGAGTCCCCATATCTCCCCCCACGACCGATCAGAGGGTTTTATAGCTTCAATGGAACACGAGAAGCCTACTTTTGCACAGAGGCGCCTATAGCTGCTCTAGAGCTGGCCGGGGGGGGGGGGGGGGGGGCAGGAATCTCAGCTGGTTCACCCCACAATCCCTCCCTATCCACGATGGCTGTAGGCTAGATTGAGATCTGTCCTCCTAGAATGGAAGACTTCCAGCCGCTGAGGGCAGGGCGGCCGCGAGCAGAACAGATTCTACAGGATCCAACCCACAACTTACTGTTCTAGTGGAAAGTGTGTAGGCTGGAATGTTTTGCTGCTATCTTTGGAATCAGCTCCCTCGGAACCAAACGCAGCACAGGCTCCCGAGAAAGGAGGCCAACGTTTGAGCCATGGAGACCCCACGTGACTTTTCTGGCAGCGTCAGAAGGCGTTTGCTTCAGCGACCGAAATGCCGAGGGGCAGGTGGTACACGGCATGGGAGAGGGAGAGAGTCAATTAGTTCAGAAGGCGTGTCAGAGGGATTTCACGTGCTCGGCTTTGCCGAATTTGTACTTAGGCGGGTGCCAGAGTATTGAATTCCATTGGCGTTACTACGCTAGCACGGCACATATTGGATCGCTTAAGCGTTTGGCTCCCGGACCCGAGTTGTCTTATAGGGAATGCAATACGTTAGCGACTTTCAGAACTGCTAATCTCTTCCATGTTTTTTTCCGAGGCTCCTAAGGAGACTCAGTCCGGCGAAGGTTGCTGAAAACCCCAGACAGAGGCTACAATTGAAACAACAACAAAACGCTTGGAGAAATCTGGGTAATTAGAGCTGGTTGGAGACAACCGGTCAAATTAGCACCTCTGGCTCTGGAACAATTAGTACTTTCATTTTCTGTCCCTCAAAGCCCGCAGAGATTCAACTTCTTGACGACTCCAACGGCATCCCTGACAAAGTTACGCCAAAGTGAGATTTACTCAACTGGAAAATAATGCTCAGGCTCAATACGACTCCGGATCCACCAGAACGTCCTTTTATTGATCACGTCATGTGGAAGAGCCCACCATGCTGCTTGTCTGTCCTTGTGTGACGTAGCTAACTGTTTAAAAAAATAGCACTTTTCAGACACAAAGGCAGGCAGACCCAAACTCACAGCCTCTAGGCTTTCAAGGCAGACAGACAATATAGAATGAGTGATGAAACCAGCGGCAAGATGACTGAAGGAGACGTGTGCAAGAAGACAGATTGTCTTGGTTTGGTTTAAAGGCATCCTTGAGGCTGGGTGGGGGGAAAAAAGGACCTCCTTATGAGCAGATGCAGACATTCATAATCATAGTTACATGGGCAGTGTTAAAAGGACAGTTCCAAAAAGAAGAGCAAGCGGATTCTTGTTAGAGTCCACAGGATGCTGTCCGCTGAAATTTGCTGTAATTGCTTCCCTACTTTTGAAGCGCTGACTAATTTTGCTTCCAAGAGTTCCTTTTTGTATAAAAGCTACGGATTCTATACAGCTCTGCTATTGTGATGCGGGGGGTGGTGGTGGTGGAATGGATCTAGAAAGGCTCTTTTAAGATGCCGTGTTTTCATGACAACAACTGGAGAACGTTCCGGATGCGCTCGCGTTTCTCAAGGAGGCTGGGGTCCTCAGTTCCGGAAGCGTCGTACTCTTTCACGAGGGCTTCCGCTTTCTGCACAGTTATGGTCCGCGCGCTCCCTTGAAGCCCCTCGAGGTATCGCAGCAAAATGGAAAAATATTCCTTGGGCACCTTTAAGACAAAAGAAGGAGAAACTGAAAGGGTCTTGATGGACTGCGCGTCAGTATTCTTGGCCTGTTTCGGACTGAGACAGTGGTGGCGTTGACTTGGGGGGGGGGCACATTTTACAGCAACCCCTTTTCCCCGTTGAACAAGAAATTCTGTAGAGTCTGTACCCCACTGGAGAGAAAGAGCATGGTATGTACTCTGTACGTTCTCAAGGATGGCCAATCTAAGGAGGCTAAAAAGGAACATGTCTTTGACACTCAAAAGCTTATCCGCTGGAACGCTCATGGGTCTCTAAATTATTCATTATTTATTTATTAGATTTATGAGTTGCCTAATAGCCACGGCTGTGGGCCTCTAAGCAATGTACAGTGCCATAAAAACAATAAAACCGTAACATCAAAATCATAACAAATATTATTTTAAAACCAAGTGGTGAAATCTGCAGTTCCCTCCTCCTACTTATGAACATATGAAGCTGCCTTATACTGAATCAGACCCCTGGTCCATCAAAGTCAGTATTGTCTACTCAGACTGGCAGCGGATCTCCAGCTGCGGTTTTTCACACCTTTTTGCCTGGACCCTTTTTTGGAGATGCCAGGGATTGAACCTGGGACCTTCTGCTTCCCAAGCAGATGCTCTACCACTGAGCCACCATCCCTCCCTCATATATGAAGCTGCCTTATACTGAATCAGACCCTCGGTCCATCAAAGTCAGTATTGTCTACTCAGACTGGCAGCGGCTCTCCAGGGTTTCAAGCTGAGGTTTTTAACACCTATTTGCCTGGAGCCTTTTTTGGAGATGCCAGGGATTGAACCTGGGACCTTCTGCTTCCCAAGCAGATGCTCTACCACTGAGCCACCATCCCTCCCTCATATATGAAGCTGCCTTATACTGAATCAGACCCTCGGTCCATCAAAGTCAGTATTGTCTACTCAGACCGGCAGCGGCTCTCCAGGGTTTCAAGCTATTTGCCTGGACCCTTTTTTGGAGATGCCAGGGATTGAACCTGGGACCTTCTGCTTCCCAAGCAGATGCTCAACCACTGAGCCACCGTCCTCTCCCTTACTTCTGGCCTGTGGGTGCCTCGTGGACGTGGGGGAGAGGAATTGGATCAGTCAGAAGGGCGGGGAGCAAGGGAAGGGGGCCAGTTGTGATGTGGACTCCTGCTGCCCTCGACCAAATCGAGGAACATCTCTGCCTTGCAGGCCCTGCAGAGTTGCATACGATCCCGCAGGGCCCTAGTGTTATTTGGCAGAGAGTTCCACCAGGCTGGGGCCAGGACCGAAAAGGCCCTGGCCCTGGATGGCCGTTTATCTCTAGGGCTGGGGATCACCAGCAAGTTGTTATCTGAGGAACGCAGCGCTCTCCTGGGGGCATCCCGGAGGAGGTGGCCGTGCTACTGGATCTGGAACAGATTGTTCTGCTACAGACCAACACGACTCCACTCGGAAGCTACAGTGAAACAGCTATCAGTTTGTTGTTTTGCACAGAGAGATAAGACGGTATGTGCACATCCACAATGTCCGGAAGTACATCCCATTTCAGGCAGTTCTTCCTCTGACAGTGGCCAACGTGCGAGAGGAGTAACAAACCTCTGAATAGCACTGGCATTGCAGTGGAGGGGCTGTGGCTGGGTGGTAGAGCCTCTGCTTTGCGCGCAGAAGGTCTCAAGTTCAATCCCCGGACACTCCATTTGAAACGATCAGGTATTACATGATATGGAAGGCCTCTAGCTGAGAGCCACTGCTGGTGAGAATCAGCAAGGCTAATATTGACGGACCAACTGCCTGACTCAGTAGGGGTTGGGGGGGGGTGTGGCTCAGTGGTAGAGCATCTGCTTGGGAAGCAGAAGGTCCCAGGTTCAATCCCTAGCATCTCCAAAAAAGGGTCCAGGCAAAGAGGTGTGAAAAACCTCTGCTTGAGACCCTGGAGAGCCGCTGCCAGTCTGAGAAGACAATACTGGCTTTGATGGACTGAGGGTCCGATTCAGTATAAGGCAGCTTCATATGTCCATATGTCCAGTAGGAAGCTGCCATGTCGGTTCCCAGGGATACTTTGGTGCAACTGAGTGGAGTCCAGGGGGCCGGGGGGGGGATTGGGGTCATCTCTTGACACCAAAAGAAAAAAACAAGGGAGGCCTCTCTTTCTGCAGCTCAATAAATGTCATTTGTTGCTGCTGCTGTTGTTATTATTATTTTATTGATATTCCGTCCATTCCACCATTGAGGGCCCAGAGTGGAGCACATCATAAGTAGCAATAAAATCAGAATAATATCACAATAAAAACCAGTTACAATATTTAGTAAAAGTACAACGGGATGATCAAGCGAGATGATAGAACAGAATAGTATAGCGGGATGGTACTTCTGAATAGCACAGCAGAATAGGACAGTAATACAGTAAGGGAGGCCAACCGATCTAATGGATAGATACCCGTCGCCTCATCCAAAAGCCTAGCAGAATAGCTCCGTTTTACAGGCCCTACGAAAGGCTAACAAGCCAGGTAGGGCCCGGATCTCCATAGGGAGCTGATTCCACCAGGTTGGGGCCAGCACCAAGAAGGTTCTGGCCCTGGTAGAGGCAAGACGGGCATCTCTTGGGTCGGGGACAGTAAGAAGATCTTGGGAGGCCAAGCGAAGCGACCTCCGGGGCATATATGGGAAGAGACGGTCCCGCAGATATGTTGGTCCCAGGCCGCGCGAGGCTTTGAATATCAAAACTAATACCTTGAATCAGAGATAGAAGATAGGAAATTGGCAGCTAAAGGAAAGCTTGCTGCCTTACATTTCACTGGGCTGACTAAACGGACACCCTTAATTTCTTCTGCGTACCACACAGATGCTCTACCACTGAGCCACAGTCGCTCATCTTTGGCTTCTGCTCCGAAGAGGAAAGAAAACATTGTGACGTACCTTGTCTTTATCGTACATGTGCAAAAGAAGCCACGTTTGCCTGGTTTTCTGAAACTTCCATTCTTTGGGGTTTTCAGACCAGCTGCGAAGGCAAAGTTTGAACGAAAGTTACAAATCAACCCAGTTTTGTAAGACCACACCAACAGCTTTAACTTCTACAGTGTCACTTTTAACAAGCCCTCCACGGGAGGATTAAGTTTGCTTCCAAAGGTTTTCAGAGTCTTCAGCCTGTTGAATGAAAGTTTAATACGGTCAAAGACCAATCAATTAAATACAAATAAGATACAGTCAGGCAATACTATAATGGGAATAAAACATACACAGTATAAAATATAATTAGGCAATACTATAATGAGAATAAAACATAGACAGTATAAAATATAATTTCCTCCCCAAAAACACTGATTAAATTCCAGAACCAAGTCATTCAGTTGGGTATTTCCAGTTTGGTGTAGTGGTTAAGTGTGTGGACTCTTATCTGGGAGAACCGGGTTTGATTCCCCACTCCTCCACTTGCACCTGCTGGAATGGCCTTGGGTCAGCCATAGCTCTGGCAGAGGTTGTCCTTGAAAGGGCAGTTGCTGTGAAAGCCCTCTCCAGCCCCACCCACCTCACAGGGTGTCTGTTGTGGGGGAGGAAGGTAAAGGAGATTGTGAGCCGCTCTGAGACTCTTCGGAGTGGAGGGCGGGATATAAATCCAATATCTTCTTAGGAATTGCTTCCGGAGACTTATAGCTCGCGAAGCTATAAGATACAGTCAGGCAATACTATAATGGGAATAAAACATACACAGTATAAAATGGCACTCTGTCAAATTCCAAGAGTCCCCAGTTGCAACACAGTGGCCTCAGCACATCTTGGGCCCTCGAAGAAAGCCACATCCCACTCCCACCTCCGCATAGTTGCCAAGCCATCCATGTGGCATGAACATGTGGGCAGGATGTGTCCACAAGTATACTCCCTCCCAAGGGATCACAAGTTAACGCCAGTTGCTAGAAATGTACCGCAAGGAAAACATGCCGCCGCCTTCTTATGTGGTTCAACTTTCAGTGCAACGAGATCCATTACTATTTTTGTCTTTGTTTTATTAACAGGAAAACCCCCAGTGTTAAACTTGATGGTGGAATGGCCACATTGGGGGTGGGAGAATGGTCCCCCATTGACGAATGGGGACAACAGGAGCTTACGAGGTCACCAAAACCTCTTCTTTGAACCGAGTGTTAAGCCAAAAAAAAGACCCACAGAAAGTTATGGGGAGATGCCGGTGGGCAGGATGGAACAGAACCTTGGGTCTTTCAGAATTGTCGCCAGAAGATGCAATGCAGATAACTGTGCTAAGAAGAAAATTGCACAGGTTGCACTGGAGCGAAAACCCACTGTTCTGTTGGAATTCCTGCTAGCTGCCACCAAAATGGACTGGTTGAGAGTTATGGGCACAGTACCCATCCCTTAGGAGCCCCGTGTCCCAGAGTTGTAAGCTGCAGAATTGCAGTCCAAGCTCTGCTCTGAGTTCAATCCCGGCGGGAGCTGGGTTCAGGTAGCCGGCTCAAGGTTGACTCAGCCTTCCATCCTTCCAAGGTCAGTCAAATGAGTACCCAGCTTTGGGGGGGGGGGGGGAAGGGTAGATGACTGGGGAAGGCAATCGCAAACCACCCTGTCAAAAGTCTGCCGTGAAAATGTCGTGATGCGACGTCACCCCAGAGTCGGAAACGACTGATGCTTGCACAGGAGGCTACCTTCATTACTTTTACCCTTGGATGGAACCTGAGATCTCTTTTCTGCACCCGACATGACCATCTTCCTCCGGCTTTCTTCCCAAAGGCTATTACAAATTACAGACCACAACACTCATCAGCGTCTCTCCCTTCCCGCGTTTATTCCTGCGCTCCTTTAACATCCGACCTCTAAAAAGAGTTCTGGCAAAGCGGACCGCTCGATCAAAACGGCGTGATACTTCTGCCAGCAGCGATAAAAAGGACTGTCGTATTGCTTTCAGATTTTTTGGAGTCAATGACCGACCAGCAATTTATTGCCTGCCTCTGAGCAACAACAGGGGAAGAGGCTCCACCATGTTGCGTGAGTATGTTAAACACATTTAATACAGTAATTAAGACGGCACAAAGGACGCGTTCCCCTGGAATTGAATCCAACGAAGACGGAGGTCCTGTATCTAAGTCGTGGCGGTCTGGGAGCAGAGGTCTCACTACTGACCTTCGATGGAGCGCCACTTATGTTGGCGCCCACGGTTAAAAGCTTAGGGGTATTCATGGACTCCTTTTTAACAACGGAGCTTCATCTTACAGGCCCTGCGGAACTGTGCGAGCTCTTGCGGGGCCCTAATCTCTTTAGGGAGCTCGTTCCACCAGCATGGGGCTACGACAGAAAAGGCCCTGGCTCTAGATGTCATGAGCCTGGCCTCTTTAAGGCCAGGGATTGAGAGCAGATGTTGTGACCCTGACCGAAGTGCTCTCCAGGAAACGTGGGGAAAGGTTTTTAACCTTTTTAACAACGGAGGCCCAGGTGGCAGCCACTGCCAAATCAGCCTTTTCTCATCTTCAGCTGATAAGGCAGCTGGTCCTCTACCTCGAACGTAACGACTTGGCGAGAGTGATCCATGGCACGGTCACCTCGAGGCTGGATTACTGCCATGCCCTCTACATGGGGCTGCCCTCGTCTCAAACCCGGAAGCTTTAACTAGTGCAGAATGCTGCAGCCAGGCTGTTAATGGGCCTCCCCTTGCGGGAGCACATTCAACCTGTGCTGAAAAGCGCTGTGCTGGCTGCCCATTGCATACTGGGTTCGTTTCAAGGTGCTGGCTCTTACCTTTAAAGCCCTATATGGCCAGGGACTTGCATGCCTTAGGGATAGGGTTGCCAAGTCCAATTCAAGAAATATCTGGGAACTTTGGGGGTGGAGCCAGGAGACTTTGGGGGTGGAGCCAGGAGACATTAGGGGCAGAGCCAGGAGCAAGGGTGTGACAAGCATAAATGAACTCCAAGGGAGTTCTGGCCATCACATTTAAAGGGACAGGACACCGTTTCAATTCCTTCCATAGAAAATAATGAAGGATAGGGGCACCTTCTTTTGGGGCTCATAGAATTGGATCCCCTGGTCCAATCTTTTTGAAACTTGGGGGGTATTTTGGGGAGAGGCACTAGATGCTATACTGAAAATCGGGTGTCTCTACCCCAAAAAACAGCCCCCCCCCCAGAGCCCCAGATACCCGCTGATCAATTCTCCATGATTTTTTATGGGAATAAATCTCCATAGAGAATAATAGAGTTCTCAGCAGACATTTCCCTCCCCTCCCCCCGCTTTCTGACAACCCTGAAGCGGGGGGAGGGCCTTCAAACCGGGGGGGGGGTCCCCTGCCCCCACCTGGGGATTGGCAACCCTACTTAGGGACCACCTTTCCCCATGTTTCCTGGAGAGCACTTCGGTCAGGGTCACAACATCTGCTCTCCAGCCCTGACCTTAAAGAGGCCAGGCTCGTGACATCTAGAGCCTGGGCCTTTTCTGTCGTAGCCCCATGCTGGTGGAACGAGCTCCCTGAGGAGATTAGGGAGCTCGCACAGTTCCGCAGGGCCTGTAAGATGGTGTTCTTCCACCAGTCTTTTGTAAACTAAGCTCATAGGCTACAACGGACTCCGAAACAACTGGACCACCTCTAGCATGAACCTAAGACTGGTCTTTCTATAGAACACGCAGCTGGAACAACAGAATTATAGCACTTGAAATGGTTTGTTTGCTATGTTTTTATATCTTAACGTAATTTTATTTCCGTGTTATCTTCATCAACATGTAAGCCGCCCTGAGCCTCTTTTCACGGGGAGGGCGGGATAGAAATCAAATCAATAAAATTTTGTGTACAAGGCAGATCTAACGTTCCATTCGTCCCTCGGCTCGGTAACACGGACGCTCATAAACCCAGTGGAGGTCTGCGAGAGAGCTAATATATAGTTCAAAGAATGTCAAGCCTGACACATCAAAAGAGACCTCAGATTAGATCTATGGTGCCCCCGCAGCTACGAACAGTGAACGCACAGCACAATCACAAATTCTGGCCAGAAGGGTTTTACGGGAACTGCCATGGTATCCTCTCTGCGTATTTTAAAATCCAGTTTCCTTTTCGAGTGTCAAAGGTCCCTGCAATCATCAGAAAACTGGTTAACGGGGGCTGCATTTCTCTCCAGAAGCTTGAAGAATAAAACGGGCAAAGATCTATCATCAGCGCTGAGGGCACCACCACAGAGAAAGCAAGCAAGCGCACAAAATACAATACAAAGAACGCATTTTCAGTATCCTGAGGCCTATGGCACCAGCGGAGTTCGCACACATAGTGGGTTGTTAGCTCAGCTAAGGAATATGGGGAGACGACAATTCTCATTGCAAAAGCAAAATAAAATCCGCTCACTGGGCCTGCAGAAAGCCCCTGTGAGCACTGCCCTAAAATCGGCGCTTGCATCACTGCAACCCTCACGTCACTGTGAACCTTTGCATTTTAATTTTCTTCAGTTGCACCCCACCTTTCTTTCCAATGGAAACCCAAAGAGCCTTACGGCAGGTCTCCTCTCCTCTGTTTTATCCTTCCAACAGCTCCATGAGGTGGGCTAGGCTGAGAATGTGTACCTGGCCGATGATTCAAGGGCAGGGTGGGAATTCGAATCTGGGTCTCCCAAAAGACTCCATAAGAATGTAAGAGAAGCCATGCTGGATCAGGCCAATGGCCCATCCAGTCCAACACTCTGTGTCACATAAGAACATAAGAGAAGCCATGTTGGATCAGGCCAATGGCCCATCCAGTCCAACACTCTGTGTCACATAAGAATATAAGAGAAGCCATGTTGGATCAGGCCAATGTCCCATCCAGTCCAACACTCTGTGTCGCAGAAGAACATAAGAGAAGCCATGTTGGATCAGGCCAGTGGCCCATCCAGTCCAACACTCTGTGTCACATAAGAACGTAAGAGAAGCCATGTTGGATCAGGCCAATGGCCCCTCCAGTCCAACACTCTGTGTCACATAAGAACATAAGAGAAGCCCTGTTGGATCAGGCCAATGGCCCATCCAGTCCAACACTCTGTGTCACAGAATAACATAAGAGAAGCCATGTTGGATCCGGCCAATGGCCCATCCAGTCCAACACTCTGTGTCACAGAAGAACGTAAGAGAAGCCATGTTGGATCAGGCCAGTGGCCCATTCAGTCCAACACTCTGTGTCACACAGTAGTCAAAACACCCCAGGTGCTATCAGGAGGTCCATCAGTGGGTCAGGACACCAGAAGCCCTCTCACTGTTGCCCCGCCCCCCCCCCGCCAAGCACCAAGAATACAGAGCATCACTTGCCCCAGTTCCAACGATAGGCTGTGGCTAACAGCCACTGATGGACCTCTGCTCCATATGCTTATCCAATCCCCTCTTGAAGCTGGCTATGCTTGCAGCCACCACCACCTCCTGTGACACTCCAAAAACTACACCACAGTACTGGCTCGTTCATTTCATTCTGATGCAGATGACCAGAACAAAGGTGAACATCACAATGACTGTAATTTTGACCCCTGGCAGCACTCTCGTGGGTTGACTGTGGGTGGTGGTGGATGAAACATTCTATTTCTTCTCTTCCCCACCACAAGACACCAGCCACTGTCTTATTTACGATGGAATATCATACTCAAAGCTGTGTTTGAAGCCACGGGGTGTTCGTCCTCCACAACTTCACCATCCTGGTAAAAACACGACAAAGGTCGATTTTAAAAAGTGGGAGGGACAGATGGACTGGGATTGGACCCGTAGGCCCTCTCTGACCTCCATGCGTTAAACAGAGTTTGCCAACGTGTTGTCTGGGGGTACCATGGTATCTGCCAATACCTCCTCTGGTGACTGCTGAGCTTTTCAGAAAGTGGGCAGGGTCACTGTAGGGCAGGGCTTCTTTTCCCCATTCAAATGGAAGGTTTTTTCCTTAATGGGTGGAATAGCAGCAGCATCCGCTGGAAGACCAAGAGGACTGGTAAGGATGCCGGCTTGTGGGTTCCTTCCCCCTTCGGGCTTTTTATTTTAGCCACTCCCCCTCTTTCTCCCTTCCTTCCAGTTTGGTGTAGTGGTTAAGTGCTTGGACTCTTATCTGGGAGAACCGGGTTTGAGTCCCCACTCCTCCACTTGCACCTGCTGGAATGGCCTTGGGTCAGCCATAGCTTTCATAGGAGTTGTCCTTGAAAGGGCAGCTGCTGTAAGAGCTCTCTCATCCCCACCCACCTCACAGGGTGTCTGTTGTGGGGGGAGAAGATATAGGAGATTATAAGCCGCTCTGAGTCTCTGATTCAGAGAGAAGGGTGGGGTATAAATCTGCAATTCGTCATCTTCTTTCCCCCAGACTTTCTTTTTCTTTTTATTTCCCTTCTACAAAACAGGCCTTTTTTTTTGTAGCAGGAACTCCTTTGCATATTGGGCCACACACCCGATACAGCCAATCCTCCAAAAGCTTACAGGGCTCTTCGTACAGGGCCTACTGTAAGCTCCAGGAGGATTGGCTACATCTGGGGTCTAATATGCAAAGGAGTTCCTGCTACCAAAAAAGCCCTGAGACTTGCTGTAAAGGCACCTGCCCATTGCCAGGGCTTTTGTTGCAGCAGGAGCTCCTTTGCATATTAGGCCACACCCTCCCTGATGTAGCCAATCCTCCAAGAGCTTACAGGGCTCTTAGTTCAGGGCCTCCTGTAAGCTCCAGGAGGATTGGCTGCATCAGGGGCGTGTGGCCTAATATGCAAAGGAATTCCTGCTACCAAAAAAGCCCTGCAAGTTTTGCAAAGTGAGGAGAGACGTATTGCTCAGCCACCCCTGGCACCCATTCTGGGTTTGGCCCCACCTCTTGTGGTGGGCATTTTGGGGATGGCACTCTGCCAGTTCAGTGTCGTGGTTAAGAGAGGGAGACTCTAATCTGGACCACCGGGTTTGATTCCCCACTCCTCCACGTGAAGCCAGCGAGGTGACCTTGCGTCAGTCACAGGTCTCAGAGCTCTCTCGGCCCCACCCACCTCACAGGGTGTCTGTTGCGGGGAGAGGAAAGGAAGGCGATTGTAAGCTGCACTGAGACTCCGAGTGAAGGGCAGGATATAAATCCAGCTCTTCTTCACAAAGCTCCAAAGGTGCCCACAGCCTCAAGAAGGTTGGAGGACACCCACATCTGAACCCCAGGGGAGCCCTGCCAGATCTGACCAGCAGCCCATCGAGTCCAGTGTCCTGTTTCACGCAGCGGCTGAGCAGTTGCCCTGGAGGGCCAACAACAGGGCACAGAAACCAAATCCTTCCTCAGATGTTGCCTCCTGGCTCTTGCTCAGGGGCTTGCTGCCTCTACATATGGAGGTTCGCTTTAGTTACCACGCCGATACGCCATCTAAACTGTGGAGTCTTCTGGGCAAAAATTCTGCTTCGTGAGCTACTGGCATTAAAGTTGTGAGCTGCTGCATAAATCTGACTGCTTTTGGGGCCATTTTTTCCTGAGCTAAGACAAAAATGTGCAAGTTGGAAGCTAAAAAACTGAGCTCGGTCACACTAGCTCAGAGCCAGTTTGGTGTAGTGGTTAAGTGCGCGGACTCTTATCTGGGAGAACCGGGTTTGATTCCCCACTCCTCCACTTGCACCTGCTGGAATGGCCTTGGGTCAGCCATAACTCTGGCAGAGGTTGTTCTTGAAAGGGCAGCTGCTGTGAGAGCCCTCTCCAGCCCCACCCACCTCACAGGGTGTCTGTTTTGGGGGAGGAAGGGAAAGGAGATTGTGAGCCGCTCTGAGACTCTGATTCAGAGAGAAGGACGGGGTACAAATCTACAGTCTTCTTCTTCTCAGCCTCACCGACCTCAGAGTTGTGGTGGAGGGGGAAGGTAAAGGAGATTGTGACCGTTCTGAGACTCTGAGATTCAGAGTATAGGGTGGGATATAAATCCAAATCCAATATCTTCTTAGAGGGAACACTTGTCACCACAGCTAGATGGCCACATGTGTGTGTGTGTGTATGTATATAATTTTTTTTTGGCCACTGTGTGACACAGAATGTTGGACTGGATGGGCCATTGGCCAGATTCCACAAGGCTTCTCTTATGTTCTTATGTGACACAGAGTGTTGGACTGGATGGGCCATTGGCCTGATCCAATGTGGCTTCTCTTATGTTCTTCTGTGACACAGAGTGTTGGGCTGGATGCGCCATTCGCCTGATCCAACATGGCTTCTCTTACGTTCTTATGTGACACAGAGTGTTGGGCTGGATGCGCCATTGGCCTGATCCAACATGGCTTCTTTTATGTTCTTCTGTGACACAGAGTGTTGGACTGGATGGGCCATTGGCCTGATCCAACATGGCTTCTTTTATGTTCTTCTGTGACACAGAGTGTTGGACTGGATGGGCCATTGGCCTGATCCAACATGGCTTCTCTTATGTTCTTCTGTGACACAGAGTGTTGGACTGGATGCGCCATTGGCCTGATCCAACACGGCTTCTCTTATGTTCTTCTGTGACACAGAGTGTTGGACTGGAGGGGCCACTGGCCTGATCCAACATGGCTTCTCTTATGTTCTTATGTGACACAGAGTGCTGGACTGGATGGGCCACTGGCCTGATCCAACATGGCTTCTCTTATGTTCTTCTGTGACACAGAGTGTTGGGCTGGATGGGCCATTGGCCTGATCCAACATGGCTTCTCTTATGTTCTTCTGTGACAGAGTGTTGGACTGGAGGGCCGTTGGCCTGATCCAACATGGCTTCTCTTATGTTCTTCTGTGACACAGAGTGTTGGACTGAAGGGGCCATTGGCCTGATCCAACATGGCTTCTCTTACGTTCTTATGTTCAAGATGAACCAAAAGAATGCAGGGCTGACCTATCCACCCAGAAGAAGAGAAAAGTGTAAATGAGCCCCCATTTGCCAGGGTCAACCCTGTACCCACTGCATTCTGACATCCAGAGCAGACAGCACAGACCTTGCCCCCCCCCTCGCAATGATCTCTACACAGTTAAGAAACTCATCTGCAAAGAGCTCTTATTGTTTTGCTTCATAGTGGAACATGCTGTATCCCAGATGTGCTTATCGACATGTCCAGATGTCCGTATTATCTTAACACTTCATTCTGGCCAGCGTGGTGGTGGTGTGTGTGTGTGTGTGTGTGTGTGTGTGTGTGTGTGTGGAGGAAGGTCGGCCCTGATGGTGCAACACCACAATGCCTAAGAAGAAAGCCACCGGTTTCGCCCGGCCTCCCACGAAGCGCATCGTGGGGGGTGGCAGCAGAAGGGGAAAAGCAGGGCCCCCCGACCGCTGGCGCGAGCATGAAGTCGAGCATGCGGGAGCATTTACAAACAGGGCGGTTAATCTTTCTCATTTGTGCATTTTTTAAAATGATCATCGGGGCGGGGGGGGGGAGGAATGGGTAGAGTAACATCTCATTTTCTTCTTCTTCCCCCGCAATACCACAATGGCACAAACTGTCTGATACTGGCATTAGAAGCATTCTTGGTGGAGAGCGGAGCTGAGCTTGGCTGAAAGCCGATAGCTTATTTTGGATGTTTCTAATGGATTAGCTGGTTTCTGGCTGGTTTCGTTCTCTTTCGTCCGAGTCTCTCCCCACCCCTCCCTCCCTTTCTCCCTGGCCTTGTTTGAGCTTTGAGAGGAGAAGGAATCTTAGAAAGGAAAGAAGAATATCCTCATTAATACCTTCCCCCCCCACCCCCAATCTTGCTGAATTCACATATTTCGCATCTGGGAGGGGCTCTACGTTTTCAGATGCCACACAGCTCCTCATCTACTCCCTCCAAGGGAGATTTTCAGCTTAGCTGCACTATTTTCTTTTTAAGAAGAAGATATTGGATGTATATCCTGCCCTATACTCTGAATCTCAGAGAGGTCACAATCTCCATTACCTCCCATAACATTGTGCCCTGCTGAGGTCCCACCCCTCCCCTCCCCAAACTCTGTCCTCTCCAGGCTCCACCCTCCAAATCTCCAGATATTTTAATGGCCCGCAAATGATCAACTTCCCAGTGCAGTATTAGACAAAACTGATGTTGAAGCTTTGTACACTGTTTCAATCAACAAATGCTTTATACACAAGATTATACTTTCCTGAATTGTATTTTTGTTGACTGTTAAGACTCCCCTGTCCAGGTGACGATGCACTGTTACGTGAGTTTAAACTAAATTGAAACGTATTTATTGTTTATATTCCTTTAGTGTGTGAGCAAACAATGGTTGTTACCCTTATGCATAGTATGCTTTCCTTTCCTTGTTTTTCTTAATAAGAGCCAGTTTGGTGTAGTGGTTAAGTGTGCGGACTCTTATCTGGGAGAACCGGGTTTGATTCCCCACTTGCAGCTGCTGGAATGGCCTTGGGTCAGCCAGAGCTCTGGCAGAGGTTGTCCTTGAAAGGGCAGCTGCTGTGAGAGCCCTCTCCAGTCCCACCCACCTCACAGGGTGTCAGTTGTGGGGGAGGAAGGTAAAGGAGATTGTGAGCTGCTCTGAGACTCTTCGGAGTGGAGGGCGGGATATAAATCCAATATCTTCATCTACTTCACAGGGTGTCTGTTGTGGGGTAGGAAGGGAAAGGAAGTTGTGAGCCTCTCTGAGACACTTCGGAGTGGAGGGCGGGATATAAATCTAATATCTTCTTCTACCTCACAGGTTGTCTGTTGTGGGGAAGGAAGGTAAAGGAGATTGTGAGCTGCTCTGAGACTCTTCGGAGTGGAGGGCGGGATATAAATCCAATATCTCCATCTACCTCACAGGGTGTCAGTTGTGGGGGAGGAAGGTAAAGGAGATTGTGAGCTGCTCTGAGACTCTTCGGAGTGGAGGGCGGGATATAAATCCAATATCTTCTTCATCTTCTAAATAAAATTGTTTGTGCAGTCCTACTAAAGACAAATGGTAGAAGAAGTGACTGTATTAAAGTTCCTCCTGCATTTTCTAAAGAAAAATTTTAACTCTGGCGTTGGGAAATCCGTGATGATGCCCCTAAACTAACTGATTAACAACCACATTCTACTGTTTTAAATTTAAATTTTTTTTTCTTGTCAACAAGAGTCATTGCTTTCCTAGAGTAAGGATCCACTAGTATTATTTCACTCAGCTGAGCTGTAACTGAGTAAAGTTTTGCATTTCCCAGGAGTCAGTCAGGACTGTTAATCCTTTACAAGATACAGATTTGTATAACAAGGAAACATTAGTAAAATCCCCCCAGGTCAGCAAATTCTTTCTGGGGAATAAAAAAAGCAAACCCCCCCCCACTATCCTTATTTTATGCATCTGATTTGCCAGCATGGTTTTTGCACCCACGCATGCACACGCTGAGTTAGTAATGAAAAAGCTCTTTCATGAAAACTGTCGAAGAAAAGGATCAGATCTGAGAATACGCTAGCATGAATGAAGAGACAAAGATCCCTCTTTTTTTTCAAAGTTTGAACCCCGTGGCACATTTCGTCCGCAGGTCTACAAAAGTTTATACCCAGGGGTGGAATTCTAGCCGGAGCTCCTTTGCATATTAGGCCACACACCCCTGATGCAGCCAATCCTCCAAGAGTTTACAAGGCTCTTTTTTTTTGTAAGCTCTCGGAGGATCGGCTACAATGAGGGGTGTGTGGCCTAATATGCAAAGGAGCTCCTGCTAGAATTCCACCCCTGCTTATACCCAGAATTAAACTTGTTAGTCTTAAAGTTGCCACTGCACTCAAACTCTGTTCTACTATTGCTTCAGACCAACATAGCTACCCACCTGAATCCCTCTTTATTTCAGTTACGAAACAGATGGACGGCAGCTCAGTTTGGCCATTCTGCTAAAGCCGCAGTTCAATACAGGGGTCCCCAACACCGTCGCAATGTTCACCACAATAAAATGGCTGCTTTGAGGTCTACGTCAAAACGCTGGGAAATTCCACCACCCTTCAGGAGGTTCCGAGCCTGTAGCTCAGATCTCTGGCTGAGTGGAAATGCCTCTGCTTTGTATACAGAATGTCCCAGGTTCAACCCCTGGCTTCTCCAGTTAAAACGACCAGGTGACAGGTGCTGTGAAAAGACCTCTGCCTGAGACCCTGGAGAGTGGCTGCCGCCTAGACCTTTGTAGACTAATGACAGACCAAGACGGACCTTGACAGAAGAAAGGCCTGGCTCGAGATAAGGTAGCTTCATTTAGGAAGGGGCCATGGCTCTGTGGCAGAGCATCTACTCAGCACAAAGATGGTCCCCGGTTCAATCTCCACCATCCCCAGTTAAAAGGATTTAGGTTGTGGGTAATATGAAAGATCTCCACTTGTAGGGTTGCCAGGTCTGACTCCAGAAACATCTGGGGTCTTCCGGGGTGGAGCCGGGAGCAAGGGTGTGAGAAGCACAACTGAACTTCAAAGGAAGTTCTGGCCATCACATTGAAAGGGACCGTGCTCCTTTTAAATGCCTTCCCTCCATTCGAATAATGAAGGATAGGGGCATCTTCTTTTGGCCTTGGGTTAGCCATAGCTCTCATAGGAGTTGTCCTTGAAAGGGCAGCTTCTGTCACAGCCCTCTCAGCCCCACCCACCTCACAGGGTGTCTGTTGTGGGGAAAGGAGATAAAGGAGATTGTGAGCCGCTCTGAGATTGATTCAGAGAGAAGGGCGGGGTATAAATCTGCGGTCTTCCTCCTCCTCCTCCTAGAACTGGACCCCCCAATCCAATCTTTTTGAAACTTGGGTGTTGTTTTTTTTTAGGAGAGACACTGGATGCTATGCTAAAAATTTGGTGCCTATACCTCAAAAAACAGCCCCCCCAGCACCCCAGATCAATTCTCCATTATACCCTATGGGAATCGCTCTCCGTAGGGAATAATGCCAGCAGACATTTCCCTCTCCCCCCCCCCTTGCTTTCTGATGACCCTGAAGCGGGGGAAGGACCTCCAAACCAGGGGATCCCCTGCCCCCACCCGGGGACTGACAGCCCTCCCACCTGAGCCCCTGGAGAGATACGGACAGACCAAGGATACGGCTGTGGAGAAGGAACCTTCAACTAGGGAATGGGCGTGGCTCAGTAGCAGAGCACCAGCTTTGCAGACAGAAGGTCCCAGGTTCAATCCCTGGCATCTCAAGTTAAAAAGACCAGTTTGTAGGTAATAAGAAAGACCTCCACCTAAGACCCTGGAGGGCCGGGTGCCAGTCAGAGAACACGCATATCCACAAACTATGTATCGGTGACTAAACACAGTCAGATGCTGACTCATTCTGCAACACTCAGAACATTTTTTAAGTTTTAACAGAAGACTCTCTTTTCCCACACACGGGAACTTCACGGCCGGTTTGCCGAGCTGTTTCAGAGCTCCTTGCAATTACAACATACCCTGAAGCATAATGAATTGCTGGGAAAGTCCACTTGCGTCAGGCTTTATTTTGCTGGACATGAGAACCATTACGAAGGGAAGTATTTAATACGATCCCTCCCCTCAAAAGTCAGGCTTTGCAAAATCAGACTGCTGTTTTACAGGAAAAGGATTGGGCAGAGAAACATGAGCTTTGTGCTAAAATATTTAACACCTGTTACCGTACTTTTGTGCGCCAGCGGAAGTGCTCACAGCAGGCTTCGGGAGCCTCAAAGTTAATTCGACTTTCCAGCTGCTGTGTTTTATCTCGGAACGTTTGGGGTTAGGGAGACCCACGGACTGCACGGATTGAAGAAGACGACAATGAAGGAGGAAAGGAAGTACTTACTATTAACTGCGCTGTTTTTTGTTTTTTTATACTGTCGGTAGCTAGACCTTACGGAGCTCTTCAAAAGGCTTAGCTCAAGGGCTCTAGGGAGTTTCAGCTTACAGGCATCCTTGGTTCAAAAGGGATCAAGACTCTGTGTTCAAGGCCTGGGAGGGAGCTGTTTGGGAGGCAAACTTAGGGATTAGAATCCGGAGAAGCTTTTGGTTGTGGTTTTCTTCGTTAACTCAAACCGACGGCGCTCACAGCGGCGAAAGGTCCCCGGTCTGACTTGCGCCTGGCCTCGTGAATGTATTTTTGTTATCTGGCACACACAAAATCGACACCCGCTCACGGTCCTGCTCTGATTTGAGTGAAGAAGAAGAAGATGACGACTGCAGATTTATACCCCGCCCTTCTCCCTGGATTGGCTGATTGATTCGTTTTATTTTAGTAGGTTTATATCCCGCCTTTTCCCATAAACGGGCTGAAAGCGGATCACGATATATAATAAGAACAATAAAAAAACCTACATCAAAGTTAAAACACCATATTAAAATTAAACAGTAAAAACAATAAATAAAATGCACGACCGGCGGACAGGGCACAGCGTATCCTAGTTGTAGGCCCACCTTAAACAATGGCCATAACAATTGGATAGCACTGTAATAAGGCACAATGTCACCACAAGGGAAGCCAAATGATGGAATAATAGAACGCCCGCTGCCTCAACCATAAGCCCGGCGGAACAGCTCCGTCTTGCAGGCCCTACGAAATGGCAGTAGTTCGGGTAGGGCCCGGATCTCCACAGGGAGCTGATTCCACCTGGCAGGGGCCAGGGCTGAAAAGAGACTCAGAGTGGCTCACAATCTCCTATATCTTCTCCCCCCGCAACAGACACCCTGTGAGTTAGGTAGAGCTAAGAGGGCTCTCACAGCAGCTGCCCTTTCAAGGACAACTCCTACGAAAGCTATGGCTGACCCAAAGCCATTCCAGCAGGTGCAAATGGAGGAGTGGGGAATCAAACCCGGTTCTCCCAGATAAGAGAGCTATGGCTGACCCAAGGCCATTCCAGCAGGTGCAAATGGAGGAGTGGGG
The DNA here is from genome assembly GCF_032191835.1 of Heteronotia binoei. Taxonomy (NCBI): domain Eukaryota; kingdom Metazoa; phylum Chordata; class Lepidosauria; order Squamata; family Gekkonidae; genus Heteronotia; species Heteronotia binoei. The sequence continues at coordinate 32,666,587 of NC_083242.1, read as the reverse complement.
AATCAAACCCGGTTCTCCCAGATAAGAGAGCTATGGCTGACCCAAGGCCATTCCAGCAGGTGCAAGTGGAGGAGTGGGGAATCAAACCCGGTTCTCCCAGATAAGAGAGCTCTGGCTGACCCAAGGGCATTCCAGCAGGTGCAAGTGGAGGAGTGGGGAATCAAACCCGGTTCTCCCAGATAAGAGAGCTATGGCTGACCCAAGGCCATTCCAGCAGGTGCAAGTGGAGGAGTGGGGAATCAAACCCGGTTCTCCCAGATAAGAGAGCTCTGGCTGACCCAAGGCCATTCCAGCAGGTGCAAGTGGAGGAGTGTGGAATCAAACCCGGTTCTCCCAGATAAGAGAGCTCTGGCTGACCCAAGGCCATTCCAGCAGGTGCAAGTGGAGGAGTGTGGAATCAAACCCGGTTCTCCCAGATAAGAGAGCTCTGGCTGACCCAAGGCCATTCCAGCAGGTGCAAGTGGAGGAGTGGGGAATCCAACCCGGTTCTCCCAGATAAGAGAGCTCTGGCTGACTCAAGGCCATTCCAGCAGGTGCAAGTGGAGGAGGGGGGAATCAAACCCGGTTCTCCCAGATAAGAGAGCTATGGCTGACCCAAGGCCATTCCAGCAGGTGCAAGTGGAGGAGTGGGGAATCAAACCCGGTTCTCCCAGATAAGAGAGCTATGGCTGACCCAAGGCCATTCCAGCAGGTGCAAGTGGAGGAGGGGGGAATCAAACCCGGTTCTCCCAGATAAGAGAGCTATGGCTGACCCAAGGCCATTCCAGCAGGTGCAAGTGGAGGAGTGGGGAATCAAACCCGGTTCTCCCAGATAAGAGAGCTATGGCTGACCCAAGGCCATTCCAGCAGGTGCAAGTGGAGGAGTGTGGAATCAAACCCGGTTCTCCCAGATAAGAGAGCTCTGGCTGACCCAAGGCCATTCCAGCAGGTGCAAGTGGAGGAGTGTGGAATCAAACCCGGTTCTCCCAGATAAGAGAGCTCTGGCTGACCCAAGGCCATTCCAGCAGGTGCAAGTGGAGGAGTGTGGAATCAAACCCGGTTCTCCCAGATAAGAGAGCTCTGGCTGACCCAAGGCCATTCCAGCAGGTGCAAGTGGAGGAGTGGGGAATCCAACCCGGTTCTCCCAGATAAGAGAGCTCTGGCTGACTCAAGGCCATTCCAGCAGGTGCAAGTGGAGGAGGGGGGAATCAAACCCGGTTCTCCCAGATAAGAGAGCTATGGCTGACCCAAGGCCATTCCAGCAGGTGCAAGTGGAGGAGTGGGGAATCAAACCCGGTTCTCCCAGATAAGAGAGCTATGGCTGACCCAAGGCCATTCCAGCAGGTGCAAGTGGAGGAGGGGGGAATCAAACCCGGTTCTCCCAGATAAGAGAGCTATGGCTGACCCAAGGCCATTCCAGCAGGTGCAAGTGGAGGAGTGGGGAATCAAACCCGGTTCTCCCAGATAAGAGAGCTATGGCTGACCCAAGGCCATTCCAGCAGGTGCAAGTGGAGGAGGGGGGAATCAAACCCGGTTCTCCCAGATAAGAGAGCTCTGGCTGACCCAAGGCCATTCCAGCAGGTGCAAGTGGAGGAGTGGGGAATCAAACTCGGTTCTCCCAGATAAGAGTCCACGCACTTCACCACTACATCAAACTGGCTCTCCTTTCTGTGCTCTGTTCCTTTCCAATCATGCCGAGAGCGCACTTATATCCTGCCAAAAAAATCTGCAAACACATCCACCGACCCTTTGGGGAAGGCGGCAGCGCCAGGGAGATCTGTAGCATGCCCTCACGCCCAGCAGGGCTGCTAAAGCAGGGAAACGTCTCCTGTCTATTCCCCCCCTCCCCTCCTCTCCCAGCTGTTCTCTCGCTCAGAAGGTGCTGTGCATGACCACTGGCCCTGGGAGCACGTGCCTGGCTGGAGGGAGCAGCTGATTCTCTTCCATGACCTCAGAAGGCAGAGGGACGAGACGCTCAGCACCATCTGCAGGGGGGTCAGACAGGGCCGCTCTAATGCATTTTTGAAACCATAACGTATTTTAAAATCTCGTTTTCATGTTTTGGATGGTTTGCTGCCTGTTAGTAAGCCCAGCTAACCCCGGGACCAGCAGGTGATCTAAACAGAGGGCCAGGAGCGTTTTTATTAGTATTATTATTGACACTGTTTCAGTCTCCCGCATGCCTCCCCCCCGCCCCGCCTAAAGGCCGCTTTTGAACTGAAAGATGTAGGTAAATATTGTGACAGCCTAGCTTCACGCAGGCCCCGTTGGCAGGGGATCGGGGGCCCCAAACATCAATCGCTCCGCGTCTTTGGCATCTTGTGAAAAGGGCGGTCTTGAATTGTTACTTTAAGGCCCATAAAAATGAGGTGGGTGTTTGGGGGTGGTCAGTGGGAAGGGGAGAGCCTGCGGCAGCTGCTATGCCAAGGGGAGGGGGCTGTGACTCAGAGGGGAGGTGCCAGCTTCAACTCTTGGTATCACCAGTTAAAAGGAGCAGGAAGAGAGATGTGAAAGGCCCCAACTTGAGACCCCGGAGAGCCGCTGCCAGTCTGAGTAGACAAGACTGACCTTGATGGACTGAGGGTCTGATTTCAGTACAAGGCGGCTTTATGGAAAGCAGGGTGGCTCAGTGATAGAACATCTGCTCGGCATACAGAAGGTCCCTGGTTCAGTCCCCAGTATCTTCAGTCAAAGGGATCAGGTTGGATGGGAAAGACCTCAGCTGAGACCCTGGAGAGCTGCTGCCAGTCTGAGTAGGCAATACTGGACTTTGAAGAAGAAGATATTGGATTTATACCCCGCCCTCCACTCCAAATCTCAGAGCGGCTCACAGTCTCCTTTATCTTCCTCCCCCAAAACAAACACCCTGTGAGGTAGGTGGGGCTGAGAGAGCTCTCCCCAGAAGCTGCCCTTTCAAGGACAACTCCCGCGATAGCTAAGGCTGACCCAAGGCCATTGCAGCAGCTGCAAGTGGAGGAGTGGGGAATCAAACCCGGTTCTCCCAGATAAGAGAGCTATGGCTGACCCAAGGCCATCCCAGCAGCTGCAAGTGGAGGAGTGGGGAATCAAACCCGGCTCTCCCAGATAAGAGAGCTCTGGCTGACCCCAAGGCCATTCCAGCAGCTGCAAGTGGAGGAGTGGGGAATCAAACCCGGCTCTCCCAGATAAGAGAGCTATGGCTGACCCAAGGCCATGCTAGCAGGTGCAAGTGGAGGAGTGGGGGAATCAAACCCGGTTCTCCCAGATAAGAGAGCTCTGGCTGACCCAAGGCCATTCCAGCAGCTGCAAGTGGAGGAGTGGGGAATCAAACCCGGCTCTCCCAGATAAGAGAGCTCTGGCTGACCCAAGGCCATTCCAGCAGCTGCAAGTGGAGGAGTGGGGAATCAAACCCGGCTCTCCCAGATAAGAGAGCTCTGGCTGACCCAAGGCCATTCCAGCAGCTGCAAGTGGAGGAGTGGGGAATCAAACCCGGCTCTCCCAGATAAGAGAGCTCTGGCTGACCCAAGGCCATTCCAGCAGCTGCAAGTGGAGGAGTGGGGAATCAAACCCGGCTCTCCCAGATAAGAGAGCTATGGCTGACCCAAGGCCATTCCAGCAGCTGCAAGTGGAGGAGTGGGGAATCAAACCCGGCACTCCCAGATAAGAGAGCTCTGGCTGACCCAAGGCCATTCCAGCAGCTGCAGGTGGAGGAGTGGGGAATCAAACCCGGCTCTCCCAGATAAGAGAGCTATGGCTGACCCAAGGCCATTCCAGCAGGTGCAAGTGGAGGAGTGGGGGAATCAAACCCGGTTCTCCCAGATAAGAGAGCTCTGGCTGACCCAAGGCCATTCCAGCAGCTGCAAGTGGAGGAGTGGGGAATCAAACCCGGCTCTCCCAGATAAGAGAGCTCTGGCTGACCCAAGGCCATTCCAGCAGCTGCAAGTGGAGGAGTGGGGGAATCAAACCCGGTTCTCCCAGATAAGAGAGCTCTGGCTGACCCAAGGCCATTCCAGCAGCTGCAAGTGGAGGAGTGGGGAATCAAACCCGGTTCTCCCAGATAAGAGAGCTATGGCTGACCCAAGGCCATTCCAGCAGCTGCAAGTGGAGGAGTGGGGAATCAAACCCGGTTCTCCCAGATAACAGAGCTAAGGCTGACCCAAGGCCATTCCAGCAGCTGCAAGTGGAGGAGTGGGGAATCAAACCCGGCTCTCCCAGATAAGAGTCTGCACACTTAACTACTACACCAGACATGTGTATTCACCTGTTTGCACTTCCGGTTTGTTGTGTGCGGTTACGAAAATCTGAACGGCTAGTGAGTTTTAAGGTGCAAAGGCTTGTGTAGTTTCCCCCACAATGGGGGCTTCTTCCTCCAGCAGAGGAAAGGGGGAAGGAACTGTTGGACCTAAGCACCTCAGCAACTCGGAAAGCAACAACAACGCTGGCATTTGGGTCTATTTTGCAAATAGAAGGGTGGATCCACCGGCACTCCACGTAGCCTTCCACCACTCTAAGGAGACTTCTGCCAATTTAAGTGGAAGTGCCACTTAAACCGGCAGAAGTCCTCTTGGATTGGCGGAAGTTGGAGGAAAGCTCCTTAGGCTGGTGAAAGACTTCAAGCGTTGCTCCGTTGAGAGAGAAGTAGGAACCACCCCCCAAATACTGAATCCGAGATAGAAAAACATCTCTAAGACCTGCACAGAGCAGCAGATTTAATGCACATGCTAGTTTCGAATACGAATGTTCTGACGAGATCAGCGCCTAAAGTAAACCTTCCTCGATTGCAAACGTAGTAAAAAAAAAAAAAATAATAATAATAATAAAAAGGCCAGTTTATAAGACGCTCCCTGGAGGGAATCTTGAATTAAGAAAGGTCAGCAAAACCAGAAGAGATTATGTTCTCAGCGGCAGAGAAAACAGTCTGTGAGGGTCCTGAAATTTCAATAGAAGCGGATTGTTGGATGCACCTGCTGAGCCTCGGTCAGCTTTACATAATTAAGTCCAGATTTTTCTCCACGTGCGCCTGCTGCAGCCCGTTGTATAAACCCATGTGCCCCCCCCCTTTTAAAAACACAGTATATTATATAAATGAAACTAAACAATTGTTAGGTAAGTTTCCATGACTCAAGCCAGTAAGGGGAAAAAAACAAACAACCGGAGAGAGCAAACAACATGACTGCTGGGACAAGACAAGTGTTCCCTCTAAGCGGAGTTAGTGTGAGCTGCCTCACAGGTTTTTTGGCCTCCAGCTCTCACATTTTTGCCTTAGAGCAGGAAAAATGACCCCAGGGGGGACGAGTTTTTTGCAGTAGCTCACAACTTTAATGCCAATAGCTCATGAAGCAGAATTTTTGCTCGCAAGACGGATAAAAGGACGTACTTCTTCACCAACACGTGGAATTCACTGCCATAGGAGGTGGAGGTGGCTGCAAGCACAGCCAGCTGCAAGAGGAGACTGGATAAACATCTGGAGCAGAGGTCCATCAGTGGCTGTTAGCCACAGCCTATTGTAGGAACTCTGTCTGGGGCAGTGATGCTCTGTATTCTTGGTGCTTGTGGGGAGGGCAGCAGTGTGAGGACTTCTAGTGTCCTGGTCCCACTTATGGACCTCCTGATGGCACCTGGCGGTTTTGTTTTTTTTTTGCCACTGTGTGACACAGAGTGTTGGACTGGATAGGCCACTGGCCTGATCCAACATGGTTTCTCTTCTGTTCTTATAAGACTCCACAGCTCAGAGGGAGGATTGGACAGGACCGCCCACCCCCCATGCCAAAAAAGAAGCTCCTTACAGACTTGAACGTGTGTTCCTCACAATTCACATTTGTGTCACCTTTCCTGGCAGTGGTTATCAATCCTTTTTGGATATGAGATTCAGTTTAAAAGCCTCGGTGACAACATGCGATCTACTCAGCCCTGAGTACATTACAGGAAGTCATCTGATGATGATACGGGATTTATACCCTACCCTATACTCTGAATCTCAAAGTCTCAGAGCAGCTCACAATCTCCTTTCCCTTCCTCCCCCACAACAGACACCCTGTAAGGCAGGTGGGGCTGAGAGGGCTCTCGCAGCAGCTGCCCTTTCAAGGACAACCTCTGCCAGAGCTGTGGCTGAGCCAAGGCCATTGCAGCAGGTGCAAGTGGTGGAGTGGGGAATCAAACCCGGTTCTCCCAGATAAGAGAGCTATGGCTGACGCAAGGCCATTCCAGCAGCTGCAAGTGGAGGAATGGGGAATCAAACCCGGTTCTCCCAGATGAGAGAGCTCTGGCTGACCCAAGGCCATGCTAGCAGGTGCAAGTGGAGGAGTGGGGAATCAAACCCGGTTCTCCCAGATAAGAGAGCTATGGCTGACGCAAGGCCATTCCAGCAGGTGCAAATGGAGGAGTGGGGAATCAAACCCGGTTCTCCCAGATAAGAGAGCTCTGGCTGACCCAGGGCCATTCCAGCAGCTGCAAGTGGAGGAATGGGGAATCAAACCCGGTTCTCCCAGATGAGAGAGCTCTGGCTGACCCAAGGCCATGCTAGCAGGTGCAAGTGGAGGAATGGGGAATCAAACCCGGTTCTCCCAGATGAGAGAGCTCTGGCTGACCCAAGGCCATGCTAGCAGGTGCAAGTGGAGGAGTGGGGAATCAAACCCGGTTCTCCCAGATGAGAGAGCTCTGGCTGACCCAAGGCCATGCTAGCAGGTGCAAGTGGAGGAATGGGGAATCAAACCCGGTTCTCCCAGATGAGAGAGCTCTGGCTGACCCAAGGCCATTCCAGCAGGTGCAAGTGGAGGAGTGGGGAATCAAACCCGGTTCTCCCAGATAAGAGTCCGCGCACTTAACCACTACACCAAACTGCAGCTGGGTGAGTGCAGCCACAAAACGGGAGTGCGGTGAGGAATCCTATCAAAAGCTCCACATGAATGAAGGCAGGACCGCTTCTAGGAACTGTTTAGAGCAGGGGTCCCCAACGTGGTGCCCTCCAACACCTTTCCTGATGCCCACAAAGTGTATTTAGAAAGTGGGGGAGGGGGGGATTTTGCCCAGCAAGGCTTCTGATCGGCCACTGGAGATTTGATTGGTTGTGCAGATTTTTAGGCAACGCTGTTCTAGCAGCAGCTGCCACTACAGGACAAGGATGTCCGATATGCAAATGATGGTAGGATGTGTGGCAGCCATTTTGTGCCGGGCTCCGCCTCCTGGGGCAGACATTTTGTGCCTGGCCCCACCTCCTGTGGCAGCCATTTTGCAGCTGCGCTCACCAAGCGGCATCGGATGCTTCCAACGGTCCCCACAGGCTCAAACACGTGGGGGACACCTGACCCAGAGGACAAAACACGTATGCAAATACCATCTAGCAAAAAGAGGTAGGGCACCACGCAACTGAGCTTACCAAATCACTCAAATAAAGGATATTGGCTATTTATCTCATTACATATACTTAAGCCGTTTTCATTTTACGTATTCTTGTATGTTTTCTAACGGCAGACTAGAACGATGTTTATAATGTAGCGATTGATGTTGATAAGTAATTAGGTGGACTACAACTAGGAAATACATGTCCTTTGTGATCACCTCGATTTATAGAAACACCAATTGGCAGAGGACTTTATTTTTACGGCTATCCAGACCAAATGGCCAAGCCACACCGGTTTACCATGTGATCAGTTTGCATACTTAAATCAACAAGCTGCTTGCATTTCAGCCCACAATACCCGATCCCCTCGTCCGATGAAGTGTGCTTAGAGAGCACGCGAAAGCTTACGTTCTGAATAAAACTTGGTCTTAAAGGTGCCACTTGACTCCTGCTTTGTTCTGCTGCTTCAGAGCAACACGGCTGCCCGCTTGGATGCATCTAACAGATCACCCTTTTGTTACTGTTTTTAACAATGCATCGTCTGGGCTTTTTTTTGTAGAAAAAGCCCAGCAGGAACTCAATTGTATATTATGGCCACGCACCCCTGACATCAAGCCAGCCAGACTGTGTTCCTGTGCGTTCCTGACCCCAAAAAGCCCTGGCCATTATTACTGCTAATGACAGGTTTAGTGTTGTTCGGAGCTCTCGTGCAACACGGGTAAAGCGATTTCCTTAAAAACAAGGTGGCGTCCTTTTAGACACAACACAAGCGTGATTAACGTGTGTCCCTTTTTCGGCGAGTATTCACACCCTTCCAATTACAAGGCATTTCCCACCACTGGAAGTCATTTCAAGGCGTTTCCTTCGCTAAGGAAACATGTCAGGAGTATCCTGTTGAAGTGATGACTGCTTTCCTGTTTAATGCTAGCGAGCGGGATACTCCCACGAGTTGCTCCGTCCCCGAAGGCTTGCAGCTTAAATGACTAAAGGAATACTTGTACTACAAACTCCAAATAGGACCAGCGGCTCTTACCCAGCCGCCTCCCAAGTAGGGTTGCCAAGTCCAATTCAAGAAATATCTGGGGACTTTGGGGTGGAGCCAGGAGACTTTGGGGGTGGAGCCAGGAACAAGGGTGCGACAAGCATAATTGAACTCCAAGGGAGTTCTGGCCATCACATTTAAAGGGACAGCACACCTCCTTCCATAGGAAATAATGAAGGATAGGGGTACCTTTATGGGGGCTCATAAAATTGACCCCCTAGTCCAATCATTTCAGAACTTGGGGGGTATTTTGGGGAGAGGCACTAGATGCTATACTGAAAAATTTGGTGCCTCTACCTCAAAAAAAAGCCCCCCAGAGCCCCCGATACCCGCAGATCAATTCCCTATTATTCCTACGGAATCATTCTCCATAGGGAATAATAGATGGGGGTGGGCTTCCCCGCTAGCCAGCTGGCTGGGGGCGGGGGGAAGCCTGTAAAACCAGGGGATCCCCGCTGGGACCTGGGGATTGGGAAGCCTACTCCCAAGAGAACCTTTGGACTGGACTGACGGAGACCCCTAGCCTCCGCTGGAGTCCTCTGCAGGCTCATCAATTTTGATGATGGAGCCTAGGGAAGGGAGAGAGCTCAGAAGAATATAATGCCATAAAGGGACTGCCTTTCCCCATACGCACCCCGCAGGTCATTGTGGTCTGCTACCCAACACCTCCTGACCACCCCGGCCCGAAGGACATCTGTTTTGCCTCAACCAGGACCAGGGCCTTCACAGCTCTGGCCCCTGCCTGGTGGAATCAGCGCCCTATGGAGATCCGGGCCCTACCGGAACTACTGTCATTTCGTAAGGCCTGTAAGATGGAGCTGTTCCACTGGGCCTTTGGCTGAGGCAGCGGGCATCCTATTCCAGCAACTATTTCATCAGCTGGCCTCCCTTGTTGGGACATCACGCTTTACAGCAGGGGTGGGGAACCTCTATCCCGAGGACCAAACGGAGCCATGTGGCAGCCTCTCTGGGGCCTGGCTGGCCAGCGAGGATCGTGGGGCCCAGCCGTGCTGTGTAGCAGCCTCCCCAGGGCCAGGTAGGGATCACAGGGCCCAGATGTACTGTGCGGCAGCCTCCCTGGGGCCTGGCTGGCCGGCCAGAATTGCTGCAGGGCCTGGAAAGGTTACTGTCCCCGTTCAGTTTGCACTTGATTATCCCAGAGGGTGTGGCCTAATGTGCTAATATTAGGGATTGTGGTCTAATATGCTACTGAGTTCCTGCTGGGCTTTTTCATTTGCTTAGGGTGGCGGGCCGGGAGTGTGTGTGTGGGCCAGATTAGGCTCTCCCCGCATGACTTCAAAGAGAAAAACAATTGTCTGCATTAATTTGTTGGCCTGAATCGTTCTCCCTCGGCAGAGCACTGTTTTTTTAAGTTGATAATTTTTAATGGCCCGCAAATGATGTTATAAATATCCATATGGCCCTTGGCAGAAAAAGGGTTTCCCACCTCTGCTTTACAGACTATGGTGCTAGCCTACTTATTAGCACCATCCTTCGTTTGGGGCCGAAAACTGCTGTGTCCTGTGAGATGTGCCCTTCCAGCCTGAAGATGCACCTATCTGTTTTATTGTCCTGTTGTTTGATTTGCTAATTTTATTGTATTGTTTTGAATTTAAACGGTAGGTTTTTATTGTTGTTCAGTTCATGTGATCCTCCCTGAGCATGTTATGGGAAAGGGCAGAATATAAGCCTACTAAGAAGGAAGGAAGGAAGGAAGGAAGGAAGGAAGGAAGGAAGGAAGGAAGGAAGGAAGGAAGGAAGGAAGGAAGGGAGGGAGGGAGGGAGGGAGGGAGGGAGGGAGGGAGAGAGAAAGAGAGAAAGAGAGAAAGAGAGAAAGAAAGAAAGGAGGGAGGGAGGGAGGGAGGGAGGGAGAGAGAGAGAGAGAAGAGAGAGAGAGAGAGAGAGAAAGAAAGAAAGAAAGAAAGAAAGAAAGAAAGAAAGAAAGAAGGGAGGGAGGGAGGGAGGGAGGGAGGGAGGGAGGGAGAAAGAAAGAAAGAAAGAAAGAAAGAAAGAAAGAAAGAAAGAAAGAAAGAAAGAAAGAAAGAAAGAAAGAAAGAAAGAAAGAAAGAAAGAAAGAAAGGAGGGAGAGAGAAAGAGAGAAAGAGAGAAAGAGAGAAAGAAAGAAAGGAGGGAGGGAGGGAGGGAGAGAGAGAGAGAGAGAGAGAGAGAAAGAAAGAAAGAAAGAAAGAAAGAAAGAAAGAAAGAAAGAAAGAAAGAAAGAAAGAAAGAAAGAAAGAAAGAAAGAAGAAGGGAGGGAGGGAGGGAGGGAGGGAGGGAGGGAGGGAGAGAGAAAGAAAGAAAGAAGAAGAAAGAAAGAAAGAAAGAAAGAAAGAAAGAAAGAAAGAAGAAGAAAGAAGGAAGGAAGGAAGGAAGGAAGGAAGGAAGGAAGGAAGGAAGGAAGAAAGAAAGAAAGAAAGAAAGAAAGAAAGAAAGAAAGAAAGAAAGAAAGAAAGAAAGAAAGAAAGAAAGAAAGAAAGAAAGAAAGAAAGAAAGAAAGAAAGAAAGAAAGAAAGAAAGAAAGAAAGAAAGAAAAGTCTACCCTCCAAGGCAACTATTTTCTCCAGGGGAACCGATCTCTTGTCACCTGGAAATCAATTTTAACCCCCAGAGATCTTCAGGTCCTACGTGGAAACTGGCAATATTATACCTTCTGAGGGAATATCTTCCAAAAATCTGCCCAAAACAGATTAAAAATCTACCTGGTTTCATTTTTCTAAAATCTGTGTTTTAGTTCAATGTTTAAGAATATTGTTGCTTCTCTGGGTCTGAATGGCCTGCAGACTCTTCAAGCTTACAGCGCCAGAGAAAGTTAATTTGGTACAGGGCTGCGCAATCAAGTTTGAGATGGATGTATATCAACGCCGGATCAAATGAATGCCCCAAAGTCCTCTGTTCTGAGCAGATGTTCTTTTCTGTCCCTCCCTCATTGGTAGCAAAGGGAACTCAGGTCATGGGGGTGACTTTGTAAAAAAGAGGGGTGCTGGACAGAAATGAAGGGTTATCTGTTGCAGAAAGAACGAAGGGCAAGATTTGAATCCAGTAGCACAATTAAGAAGAAGAGTTGGTTTTTATACCTGGCTTTTTGCAAAGCGAAGGAGTCTCAGCGTGGCTTACAATCGACTTTCCTTCCTCTCCGTACAACGGACACCCTGCGAGGGAGGTGGGGCTGAGAGAGCTCTAAGAGAGCTGTGACTGACCCAAGGTCACCTGGCAGGCTTCATATGGAGGAGGAATGCGGAATCAAACCCAGTTCTCCAGATTAGAGAGTCCCCTGCTCTTAACCACCACCCCACACTGGCTCTTAAACGCCAACCAGGTTTTCAGCATATGAGCTTTCCAGAGTCGAGGCTCCCTGCGCGAGACACAAGCTTGACTCGTGGAACTGGAGAGCCAGCATCGTCACAGTGGCTAAGAGTGTAGGACTATCTGGGATCACTCTGCCGTGGAAACCTGCCGGCCAGCCACACATTCTCAGCCTAATCTACCTTGCAGGGTTATTGTGAGGGTAAAATGGAGGAGCCGAGAACAACGTAAGCTGTTTCGTAAGCTGGTGTAGTGGTTACGTGTGAAAATATGAAGCTGCCTTATACTGAATCAGACCCTTGGTCCATCAAAGTCAGTATTGTCTACTGAGGCTGGCAGCGGCTCTCCAGGGTCCCAAGCTGAGGTTTTCAACGCCTCTTTGCCTGGACCCTTTTTGGAGATGCCAGGGATTGAACCTGGGACCTTCTGCTTCCCAAGCAGATGCTCTACCACTGAGCTACCATCCCTCCCCAAACTCTCATCTGGGAGAATCGGGTTTGATTCCCCACTTCTCCACTTGCACCTGCTGGAATGGCCTTGGGACAGTCATAGCTCTCTTATCTGGGAGAACCAGGTTTGATTCCCCACTCCTCCACTTGCACCTGCTGGAATGGCCTTGGGTCAGCCAGAGCTCTCTTATCTGGGAGAACCAGGTTTGATTCCCCACTCCTCCACTTGCAGTTGCTGGAATGGCCTTGGGTCAGTCACTGCTCTCTTATCTGGAAGAACCAGGTTTGATTCCCCACTCCTCCACTTGCAGCTGCTGGAATGGCCTTGAGTCAGTCATAGCTCTTTTATCTGGGAGAACCAGGTTTGATTCCCCACTCCTCCACTTGCAGCTGCTGGAATAGCCTTGGGTCAGTCATAGCTCTCACAGGAGTTGTCCTTGAAAGGGTAGTTTCTGTGAGAGCTCTCTCAGCCCCAGGATATGTGGGTGGGTGGGGGGAATGTAAAGGAGATTGCGACTGCTCTAAGACTCTGTGATTCAGAGTATAGGGAGTGATATAAATCCAATATCCTCTTCATCATCTACTGGGGAGAAAGGCAGGAGCTACATAAAGTAAGCTAATAAAATAAATATACCCCAAAAATCTTGTTGGTCTCTGAAGCACCAGTGGACTTGAATTTTGGCCTTCTGCTGCCGACAAACATAGCTACTTTCCCGCTGCAAAGAGATATGAAATCTCCCCCAGATGACAGCAGGATATAAGAGTGCTGCCTCTGAATGGGGAGGTTCCATTTCGCTGGTCCCTGCTGACAGCTGTGGCAAGCTCTCTGCACCGCGAACTCCCCCCATTCAAGCCCCCACGATGCTCAGCTGCCCCAACACGCGGTGCCATCGAATCCCATCTGTTGTCTCTATGTTGTGACAGCAAGCGGCACCCCACCAAGAGCTGGCTTGACATCAGACAGAGTATGGCTTTGCCCAAAGGTGGAATTTATGGCATTTAAGTCTGCGGTTTGTGCAGGTGTCCTTCAGCAAGGCCGTTGCCGGGCTTCTCAGCAGGATGCTGTTTCTACTGTTGAGAGTTGCATGGGAACAGCATGCTGCCAAGCCCAGGTTCAAAGGTGACTGGATCCCAGATCACGACTAACTCTCTCCTGGTGCGATCCTACACGGCCGCTCAAGCCCAATTGGGCAGGCTTTGACCCGACTCACTTCCCCAGGAGTCCACAACGGTGCCTGTCTTTCTGGCTCTCATCGAGTGTCTGTAGAATGTGGGTGTGGCCAGATGGGTCTTCTTCCAGCAAGGGATCTGGCTGGCCAATGAAAATTTGATTGTGCAGATTTGTTAAAAGATTGATTTGGCTGCGGTTGCTATCTCAGCACAAAGACCGAAGGCAAGTTGCAGAAGCCATTTTGCGGAAACCATTTTGTGGAAGCCATTTTGTGGCTGGTTCCGCCTCCTGCGGCACCAATTTTGTGGCACCCAGTTTTGGCCTGCACCCGTATCAGAATTTTGAAGATGCCTGCAAGTTCAAAAAGACTGGGGGCTCTTGAAATGCACGGTCACATTGTCGTGCTCCGTATGAAGCTCTTGGGAGCCAGTTTGGTGTAGTGGTTAAGAAGAAGAAGATGATGATTTTGGATTTATATTCCGCCCTATACTCTGAATCTCAGAGTCTCAGAGCAGTCATAATCTCCTTTACCTTCCCCTCCCCCACAACAGACACCCTGTGAGATGGGTGGGGCTGAGAGTGCTTTTACAGCAGCTGCCCTTTCAAGAACAGCTTCTATGAAAGCTATGGCTGACCCAAGGCCATCTCAGCAGGTGCGCGGACTCTTATCTGGAAGAACCGGGTTTGATTCCCCACTCCTCCTCTTGCAGCTGCTGGAATGGCCTTGGGTCAGCCATAGCTCTCTTATCTGGGAGAACCAGGTTTGAATCCCCACTCCTCCTCTTGCAGCTGCTGGGATGGCCTTGGGTCAGTTAGAGCTCTCTTATCTGGAAGAACTGGATTTGAATCCCCACTCCTCCTCTTGCACCTGCTGGAATGGCCTTGGGTCAGCCATACCTCTCTTATCTGGAGAACCAGGTTTGAATCCCCACTCCTCCTCTTGCAGCTGCTGGGATGGCCTTGGGTCAGCCAGAGCTCTCTTATCTGGAAGAACCGGGTTTGAATCCCCACTCATCCTCTTGCAGCTGCTGGAATGGCCTTGGGTCAGCCAGAGCTCTCTTATCTGGAAGAACCGGGTTTGAATCCCCACTCCTCCTCTTGCAGCTGCTGGAATGGCCTTGGATCAGCTAGAGCTCTCATAGGAGTTGTCCTTGAAAGGGTAGCTGCTGTAAGTGTTCTCTCAGTCCCACCACCTCACAGGGTGCCTGTTGTAGGGGGGGGGGGGAGTAAAGGGATTGTGAGCAGCTCTTGAGACTCTCAGAGTATAGGGCAGGATATAAATCCAATATCATCATCATCTTCTTCTCCTCCTCCACATAAACTTCCCAAGGGCCGTTGGGTTTTTCACAAGAAGCTCCCTTATACTGAATCAGTTCACTTGACCCACCAAGGCCGATCTAATCTACTCGGATTAGTGGCTCTTTCACATCACTGCCTGCCGGCTCCATTCACCTGGAGATGCTACCTGGGATCGAACTGGGAACCTCCCGCACACAAAACAGAAGGCTCCACCACTGCCTCTCTGCACACCACGTTGCCTTCAGGCTCCCCCCCCCTCCCCCCAGCTTGCTATATTCTTTCCACCCTCACCATGGATCCAGCCTTAAGTTGCATTTGCTTCTCTCATATTCTGATATTTCTTTCCACTTAATACACACTCACTCGCCCGAGGTTCATTGAGTAGAAAAAGAGGTGCCGGAGGTCATTAGCACAACTCACCGGAAGGTGGACTAAATTAAATCAGCTCAGCATCTACCTTACTGAATTCTGAATTATAAGTGTCATAATAAAACCTGACTCTCATCATACTGTTTAAATTACTTTCTACTATGCGGCCACAATGGCAGGATGAAGGTTTCCATCTGTCTGCTTTATATGTTTTGGCTCTTTCCCCATTTTTTTGTGGGGGGAAATATTAAGGAGTTTGTCAAATCTTAAAGAGTTCAGCAAAATTCTCACGTGGGTTTGAACAATGGAGCCCAGAAGCAATTTAAGGGGGGGGGGAGTGGTAAGTAAGAAAGAGCGTAATAAAATTTAGAGGTTCCAGAGCTCTGCTCCTGTAACGCCCGCACTTGCCTTATTTTAATGCGAGAACCTGGAAATCTAACAGATACGTTTTGAACCTTGTTGGTCCTCTATGAATGTGTTGTAAAGATCGGGTTCCAGTGATAAATAAGCCTCCAAACTGAAGAAAGACGGATGAAGCGGCTTGATATCTAGAACAGACGTCTTTGGGAGGGTTTCCTTTAACCCCATGAACTAAATGCTGGGACATGGATCTTCCTTTATGACCGGAAAGTTTCGTTGAACTGTTTTTGAACTGTTTTGTGGGAATATCCTTTTGAAGCATGTTCTTGTACATTTGAAGTTCTATGTGCAAGCCTGGTCAGAACACCACTGACCTTCACATTACACTGTTTTGTCATTTAAAATGTATGGTGTCTCTTTAGCGTTTTTTTTTTAATTTACACAATTATTTTAACGTGCAGCATTCAAAAACCAATCGCAAGAGCGTGCGGTTCATTCCTCCGCTCTTCCAACTTACGGGCCACGGTTTCCAATCACCTCCCCCAACAAACATTCAAGAATACATTTTGAGCAGATGGCTGGGTAACCTGCCCGAGCGCAGTACAAAACTAGAATCCCAGCCGCTCCACATCTCAAGCGTGCTGCAGTCGCTCTGTTACGAAAGTTATGCAACAGAAGATATGCCTGTGTCCCATCCCATCCCCCACCCCACCCCTCAGTGTGGAATGCTATCTATTTCGTCCCCTCCACCCTGAAACGTTATAAGTAAACCATTCAGACTGTCTGGGTATTTTGGTCTTAAGCACTGCCGGAGATAGAAAACTGGCAGTCTCCCAACTGGGGAACCTATCATTTGTAACATGTTTGGTTCTTTCAAGTGGAGACCGGGTCTCTCTTTGGAAAGAAAGTGGATAAACATTATCCTTCATGTTTATCTGGGTCCTGTAGTTTGCTTTCGCTAGCTATGGAAGCTTTCTTCTTTTCTAAACACGGTCTTCTGCTTGTTGCTGTTCGGCCCAGGAATTTTAAGCCCTGGACTAATTACGGTAAATAACCTTTTTTTTGAAGCCTGGAACCGCTCACTTGGCCCAGAGTATAATTATAAAACCCCAGGCGTGCAAATGCAAGTCTTTGTTCTTCGCAAACTTTTGGTCTAAAGAAGCAATTTTGCAGAGAGTTCTTTTGATATCGTCCAAACGTCACGGTAAATACTGTGCCTCACATCGTTCGAAGCCGTCTGCCTCCAAGTCACTTAGCAGAATTTCCTTGTACTGGGAAGGCATGAGGATCCGTCTCCAATAAATCAACTTATTATATGCAACAGAAGTAACTGCTTAACAGTCCCGGGGATATTTAAAGATGCAATGCAAGATTCTTGGTTTATGACTCTCTTGTGTGTGTTTGCTCAATATTTCTAGAGCGGGATTTCCGATCGCTCTTAGCACTTCTGGGTAAATTTTTCCTCTGGGATTTATAGTGCAATCCTGAACGGGGATAACACTTTCTACGTCTTCGAGGTGGTGTGGGGGGATTAATTCTACCTGGGGAAGCAAGATTTGAGCTATTGGGCTAGAATCTTGCTCTTTTAATTGCAGGTCCACACAGCTACCCACCCTGAAATGATCTGCATAGGATGGTACTGTTAGTATTGCCACTGATTTGGGAGAACACCCTGCCCCACATCTCCTGCAATTCCCCTGCTATGCAAAGCCCATGTAAAACTTCACACGGATTAGGACTGGGGAACTTAGATTCCCCACTCTTCCCCAAGGAACACTGGAGAAAACTTGCACCATTCGCTCATCCTTGCCTACCCCACAAGGTTGCTGGGAGGAAAACTGAAAGACAGAAGAACCGTGGATGCAGTCCCGAGCTCCTTGGAGGGTGATAAAAACCAGGGGCAGCTAAACTTGCTTGATGTAAGAGCCACACAGAATAAACGTCGAATGTTTGAGAGCCGCAAGACGTGAATATCAGACAGAGGGAGGGAGGCAAATAGATGGGGAAGGGAGGGAGAGGCAGAAAGAAAGCAACTTTAACTTTAAATGCACTCTCCAACCGCTGGCTGGCTTGGCACAGTGATTTAAAGAGACAAATGCCTTCTCCAAGCCAGCCAATAGGGTGGTGGAGCTTCAGGAGCCACACGATATGTGTGAAAGAGTCACATGTGGCTCCCAAGCTGCAGCTTGGCCACCCCTGATAAAAATGGGATAGACAGAGAGATGTTAGGAAGGTTAAAACGCACAAACACAACAGAACCAAGAAGGAGCGACAACAAAAGCATAGCATGGGGATGCCAAACAAAACAGAAAAGCGTTCACCTGACTTGCCAAGGGAGACAGATGATTCTCCCTGGGGAAGGAGCGACAAAGTTTTGGTGCCATGACAGAAAAGCCCCTTTTTTCGGTTGCCGCCCATCTAGCCTCAGGAAACCCCAAGTGGATTTTACATTAGAAATATGACAGTTCCCAGTGGACTTTCATCACACAAGATGGGCCCGGCCCACTGTTAAACCAGCTCTGAAATGTTGAAAGGACCCCCAAACCAGCAAAAGGGATTTATCAAAGGTACCTTTTCTGTGCCCCGAGAAACAGCATCACAAACAGCGTACTTCCGCAAGTTGTAGAAAGGTTCTTAAAATGTCTGTAACTTGTTGCTTTTACAACCAGCCCTGTTCAAATCTGGCTGATTCACTCCCCTTACCAGGTAGATTTTCCATGTCAAATCTCAGATGGGAGGGAGAAAATACCTGAATTCTACGCAGCACTGAATTTTCAGGCAATACAGCAGAAGAGCGCTGTTAAGAAACATACCTTGATTATAAAAGCACTCCCGCCACCATGTAATAGTCCAGAAACAAACATAAAACCTTGTGCTTCAACTGACCAGCTGAGAGAACAAATCAGACTCCGAAAGATTACTGCCAGGAAACCAGTCCCACTGAAAGAACTAGAATTGAGCATGCTTCGGTTTGGGTCTGGAGAGCCAGTTTGGTGTAGTGGTTAAGTGTGTGGACTCTTATCTGGGAGAACTGGGTTTGATTCCCCCCTCCTCCACTTGCAGCCGCTGGAATGGCCTTGGGTCAGCCAGAGCTCTCTTATCTGGGAGAACCGGGTTTGATTCCCCACTCCTCCACTTGCAGCTGCTGGAATGGCCTTGGGTCAGCCAGAGCTCTCTTATCTGGGAGAACCGGGTTTGATTCCCCACTCCTCCTCTTGCAGCTGCTGGAGTGGCCTTGGGTCAGCCATAGCCCTTGCAGGAGTTGTCCTTGAAAGAGCAACTTCTGTGAGAGCTCTCTCAGCCCCACCCACCTCACAGGGTGTCTGTTGTGAGGGGAGTAGGAGATTATAAACTGCTCTGAGTTTCTCTGCTCTGAGGCTAAATCTGCAGCCTTCTTCTTCTTCTTCTTAAAGTAACTAGTTCTTAAATGGATGACTGAGTGCCTAACCCAGGGGCCCCCAAACATTTTTGAGCTCAGTGGAACCCTTGTGATTCTCTGACTGATGGGTGGGTGGAACTACAAAATGGCTGCCATGAAATGCCAGGAGGAGGAAGAGGAGAAGGAGAAGATGACAACATTGGATTTGTATCCCACCCTCCACTCTGAATCTCCTTTACCTTCCTCTCCCTGTGAGGTGGGTGGGGCTGAGAGAACTCTCCCAAAAGCTGCCCTTTCAAGGACAACTCCCTCGAGAGCTCTGGCTGACCCAAGGCCATTCCAGCAGCTGCAAGTGGAGGAGAGGGGAATCAAACCCGGTTCTCCAGATAAGAGAGCTATGGCTAACCCAAGGCCATTCCAGCAGCTGCAAGTGGAGGAGTGGGGAATCAAACCCGGTTCTCCCAGATAAGAGAGCTATGGCTGACCCAAGGCCATTCCAGCAGCTGCAAGTGGAGGAGTGGGGAATCAAACCCGGTTCTCCCAGATAAGAGAGCTATGGCTGACCCAAGGCCATTCCAGCAGCTGCAAGTGGAGGAGTGGGGAATCAAACCCGGTTCTCCCAGATAAG
The DNA here is from genome assembly GCF_032191835.1 of Heteronotia binoei. Classification (NCBI taxonomy): domain Eukaryota; kingdom Metazoa; phylum Chordata; class Lepidosauria; order Squamata; family Gekkonidae; genus Heteronotia; species Heteronotia binoei. The sequence continues at coordinate 32,647,290 of NC_083242.1, read as the reverse complement.
AGTCCGCACACTTCACCACTACACCAAACTGGCTCTCGTGAGGTTGTGCATAACTTCAACGATAACACTTCAACATTTCAGGCAGAAGTTCTGTTTAACAGGATACCCTTTTAAAAACAAAGTTATTGTTTAAAAAGAGCTCCTCGCTTAAACACAGTTTACTTGAAGATCCCTGTGTCGTGGTGGGCAGCTGCCACCAAAACAACTTAAAAAAAAATATTCTCAGTTAATCAGATCGCCCGTGACTATGAACGCTTGGTGTGTGCTGACGGGCTGGCTCCGTGATTCGCATGGGTACCACGTTAGAGACCCCTGGTCTAGCCAGATATGAGCATCTCCATCTCTTCTCATGCTCTTCAGGCGTGACCAATGAGGATCCCAGCTAGGACTGGGGAACACGCCTGTCTTGTTAGAGCCCTGGTCTGTTCGGGGCTCTTGAGCTTTGCCAGGCGACAAAACTGACCTCATCAAATACTCCAGCGCCAGTTCAGATCCTGAAGGTTTTTTAATTTCTTCTTTCTTGGAGACGACCCCAGCCTCTCGCATCAATTTCTTCTGCTCCTTCTTTCGCTCTTTCTTCAGCTTCCTTTCCAACGTTCTCTTCTCCTCGGGAGTCAGTTCCTGGTTCATTTCCCCTTCCTTCTCTTCCTCCTCCTCCTCCTCCTCTCCCTGAAAAACAAAGTAAGAAAATTCAAAATCATTATCAGAGAAAAAAACAGGACTTTTTTGTAGCAGTAACTCTTTTGCACAATAGGCTACACCAGGGATGGAATTCTAGCAGGAGCTCCCTTGCATATTAGGCCAAACCCCCCTGATGTAGCCAATCCTCCAAGAGCTTACAAGGCTCTTTTTTGTAAGCTCCAGGAGGACTGGCTACATCAGGAGTGTGTGGTCCAAAATGCAAAAGAGGTCCTGTTAGAATTCCACCCCTGGGCCACACACCCCTGATGTAGCCAATCCTCCTGGAGCTTACAATAGGCCCTGTAGCAAGAGCCTTGTAAGCTCCAGGAGGACTGGCTACATCAGCGGTGTGTGGCCTAATATGCATAGGAGCTCCTGCTAGAATTCCTTACAGGGCTCTTCTCACAGGGCCTACTGTAAGCTCCAGGAGGACTGGCTACATCAGCGGTGTGTGGCCTAACATGCAAAGGAGTCCGTGCTACAAGAAAAAAGCTCTGGAAAAAAACTTATAGTCTGATTGGTGGGGGGGTCCATGCAGAGAGACAACCAGTAAGGGCGGGGACTTCAGAATAGGAGCTAGGCACAAAAATGCGTTTGTCCCCAAACCACATCCCCAAAGACAGGAGGTGAGGCTGGGCACATACTTTTCCCCATGCAATGTTGCCATTGAGATTCATATTCTCTCTCTCTGTCTCTCTCGTGGTGCCAAGTCAAGGCAGACCTATGGTGGCCCGCTTAGGTTTTCAAGACAAGATACATTCAGGGGTGGTTTGCCGTTGCCTATCCCTGCAGAGCAACCCTGGATTGCCTTCGGGGGTGGGGGGTGGCGTCTCCCGTCCAGGGACTAAGCGGGGCCAACTGAGATCTGATAAGACTGAGCTAGCCAGGGACATCCACATCAGGACAGGTATATATTTATTTCAATATATTTCTAAACCACTAACGTTCAAACCATTTTAAGTAAAAGGCACTTAATTTTTTTTTTTTTTTTGCACAAAGACAAATCCGGACACTGCAGCCAACAACCGGTGTGGTGTGTGGCGCAGGAGAATCCCCTTCTTTGCTTGGCGCCAGTCACATGCTCTCAGCCTAGCCTACCTCGCAGAGCTGTTGGGAGGATACAAATGGAGGACGGACTGCCGCCAGCCACTTTGAGTCCCCATTGGGGAGCACGGCGGAGGATAAATGAAGTAAATAAATAAAAAGCTGACTCCATGAGTCTCCAGTGGGGTGACACCTTTATTTTCAAATGCTTAGAACACGGGGGCGGGGGGGGGGGTCAAACTCATTGAAGATAGATATTGGATTTATATCCCGCCCTATACTCTGAATCTCAGAGTGGACACAATCTCCTTTACCTCCCCCCCCCACCGCACAACAGACACCCTGTGAGGTGGGTGGGGCTGAGAGGGCTCTCACAGCAGTTGCCCTTTCAAGGACAGAGGCTCAGAGCGGATCACAATCTCCTTTACCTTCCTCCCCCACAACAGACACCCTGTGATGTGGGTGGGGCTGACAGGGCTCTCACAGCAGTTGTCCTTTCAAGGACAGAGTCTCAGAGCGGCTCACAATCTCCTTTACCTCCCCCCCCCCCACAACAGACACCCTGTGAGGTGGGTGGGGCTGAGAGGGCTCTCACAGCAGTTGCCCTTTCAAGGACAGAGTCTCAGAACGGCTCACAATCTCCTTTCCCTTCCTCCCCCACAACAGGCACCCTGTGAGGTGGGTGGGGCTGGAGAGGGCTCTCACAGCAGCTGCCCTTTCAAGGACAGAGTCTCAGAGCGGCCTACAATCTCCTTTTCCTTCCTCCCCCACAACAGGCACCCTGTGAGGTGGGTGGGGCTGGAGAGGGCTCTCACAGCAGCTGCCCTTTCAAGGACAGAGGCTCAGAGCGGCTCACAATCTCCTTTCCCTTCCTCCCTCACAACAGACACCCTGTGAGGTGGGTGGGGCTGAGAGGGCTCTCACAGCAGTTGCCCTTTCAAGGACAGAGTCTCAGAGCGGCTCACAATCTCCTTTCCCTTCCTCCCCCACAACAGACACCCTGTGAGGTGGGTGGGGCTGAGAGGGCTCTCACAGCAGCTGCCCTTTCAAGGACAGAGTCTCAGAGCGGCTCACAATCTCCTTTCCCTTCCTCCCTCACAACAGACACCCCGTGAGGTGGGTGGGGCTGAGAGGGCTCTCACAGCAGCTGCCCTTTCAAGGACAGAGTCTCAGAGCGGCTCACAATCTCCTTTCCCTTCTTCCCCCACAACAGACACCCTGTGAGGTGGGTGGGGCGGAGAGGGCTCTCCCAGCAGCTGCCCTTTCAAGGACAACCTCTGCCAGAGCTAAGGCTGACCCAAGGCTATTCCAGCAGGTGCAAGTGGAGGAGTGGGGAATCAAACGTGGTTCTCCCAGGTAAGAGTCCACGCACTTAACCCCTACCCCAAACTGGCTGTGGTTTAGAAGGGTGGGTCTGACATAATCGAGACCTTGTCGGGCTGAGCCCTGTGTGTCATAAAATGTAATGCCAGGAAACAGACAAACACAATTAAAGATTGTTTTAAAACTTAAAATAAAACATGCCTGAAACATTAGCATTCTTGCAATATTTTGTTTATTTAACATTCTCAGACAACTGATGACAATTCTTGCTCTGAGGAGCCTCAGCCAATAAATGAAAGGGAGGCCTGGCTCAGTAGCTCTGCTGTGTGATTGAGAGATCTTGGCAAACCAAGCTCTCCCCACCCACCCTCCAAACGAGAAGCCTCAGTCAACGGACAAAATAGAGGCTTTGCTTCATAGATTCTGTGTGATTGAGCAAGCCTGACAAAGCAAACTGTGATACAGAAGGAAGCAAAAGAGAGGGAGAAAGAAGCAGATAGCCAGTTGCTCGAGGGCCTGATAGGACCCCTCTGAGAGCCTGATCCGGCCCTGGGGCTGCATGTTTGACACCCCAGCTTAACACATCTTAGGTATACAGCTAAAGTTGCAAGGTGGCCTTAGATGTCGTATTTAAGAGCTTTGGCTGGACTTCTCACACAGTGTCATCCCGCACCCCGCGTCCTTATCGCAGCTGAAACCGCTGGACACAAACAGGAAAAACGAGAAGGCCCTCATTCCTTACACACAACCAAACAGGTATTTCAGATAAGACGCCAGGTGACTCATTCTTGGCCCTGGCGAGACGTTCACCCACTTTCTTGTAGCTAATTGCTCCCACTGCCTTCACTCGCGCTCAGGTATGAAAACCAGACAGACTTGAAAATGGCGGGGAAGGGGAAGGAAGGCCAAAACATGAAATTAAGAACTTGAGAGAGGGCCAAGAACACAGCATTAAAAACCATCACTTGGTTCTTGTTGTCTGAATCGGCCACGGAGTCAGTCTGGTTTAGGGTTGCCGGACCTCGTTGTGGAGGTCCCACCACTCCATCACCAATCAGCTGGTCTGCAGGGGAAACTTCCCTCAAAAATGAGGAGTGACACTCTTGGTATTTGGGCAAAAACTCTATGGTAGAAGCCAGATTTGCCATAGAGTTTTCACCCAAATACCAGAACATCACCCCAACATGATGACATCACTTCCAGGTTGTGGGGCAGTGACGTAGGCACATCTTTGCACATTGGCTGGGCCTGCTCTCTGCTCCCGGTAAGCCCTCCTCCCCATCCTCCACCGGTTACCAGGCAACTGTAGTCTGGTTATAGTATCAGAGTAGGATCCGGGAGACTCAGGTTTGAATCCCTTCACTGCCATGGAAAGAAGAATTAGAATTGCAGATTTATACCCTGCCCTTCTCTCTGAATCAGAGACTCAGAACGGCTTACAATTTCCTATATCTTCTCCCCCCACAACAGACACCCTGTGAGGTGGGTGGGGCTGAGAGGACTCTCACAGAAGCTGCCCTTTCAAGGACAACCTCTGCCAGAGCTATGGCTGACCCAAGGCCATGCTAGCAGGTGCAAATGGAGGAGTGGGGAATCAAACCAGGTTCTCCCAGATAAGAGTCCACACACTTAACCACTACACCAAACTGGCTCTGGTAGATGAAGATATTGGATTTATATCCTGCCCTCCACTCCAAAGAGTCTCAGAGCGGCTCACAATATCCTTTACCTTCCTCCCCCACAACAGACACCCTGTGAGGTGGGTGGGGCTGAGAGGACTCTCACAGAAGCTGCCCTTTTCAAGGACAACCTCTGCCAGAGCTATGGCTGACCCAAGGCCATTCCAGCAGCTGCAAGTGAAGGGGTGGGGGAATCCCAGATAACTACTACACCAAGTGCGCAGTGAACTACTACACCAAGCTGAATCTCTCTCACCAAACTCACTGGGTGACCCTGGGCGTGTCACACGCTCTCAGCCTAACCTCCCTTCCAGGGTTGCGAGGCTGAAATGGAGACGGAATATATTGCAAAACCCTTGGGGGTCCCCAACTGGAGAGAAAAACAGAGTACACTCAAAACCAGAGTACACGGAATCAGATTGCTGGTCTCTCAGGCAGAGGTCTTCTGCATCATTTAATGGGAGACGCCGGGAACTGAACCTGGGGCCTTCTGCATGCCAAACAGATGCTCTGCCACTGAGCCACGGCCCCTCCCACACAGGTATACATAGCCAATTAAATAAAATAACACAACCCAGAGAGCAAGTATCAGGTCAATGCCGCTCTCTGTACTTAAACCAGAGTGGCACTACAGGCTTTCTGGCAAACAAGGTCGCTTGTAAACCTTGAAAACATGGCCTGCATATTTTTTTTTTATAGACAGGTTGTTTTACACCTGAGGCCAAGAACAACTGGAATCTTGGACAGAGGTTGGAAAGCTGACTGTCTTTATATAATTAGCAGCTGCTTAGGGAATACTTATTGAAACCACAATGTGTGGTAGAGGCAATGAGAGAGAGGGGGGGGGAGACAGACAGAGAGAGAGAGGGAGAGACAGACAGACAGACAGAGACAGAGAGAGGGAGAGACAGACAGAGAGAGAGGGTGAGAAGAGAGAGACAGACAGACAAAGGCAGAGAGAGGGAGAGGGAGAGAGAGACAGACAGAGAGAGGGTGAGAAGAGAGAGACAGACAGAGAAAGAGAGAAAGACAGAGAGAGGGTGAGAAGAGAGAGACAGACAGACAAAGGCAGAGAGAGGGAGAGGGAGAGAGAGACAGACAGAGAGAGGGTGAGAAGAGAGAGACAGACAGAAAGAGGCAGAGAGAGAGAGAGACTGAAAGAGAAGGGTAATGAGAGCACAAAAAGCAGCTGTCGCTGAACTGTTTGTTAAAGATTATCGCAACAGCTTGACACCCTCAACTTAATCTTCTTTGTAGAAGAACCTAATGAATTGTTTATTTTTATTATTATCACTTTGTCCTGGAACAGCCAGGCTTTTGAATTCAGCGGCCTGTGCTCCGTCAGGAGAACCTTTCCGATAACAGCGGCCTTCCCTGCCGGCCTCAGAAGGAACAATGCACGCTTATCTCCCTAACTTCCCCCTCCACTCCTTCACATTCCTCAAGTTATCAAAAAAAAAATCTCTTTATTTCCTCCGGGTGTTGTTTTCTTTCTTTCCGAGCACACATCCCCGCAGCTAGGCCCCAGCGGAAAATGACATGGTATGGAGAAAGTAGAGAAAGGAGTACTTTTCTCCCTTTCTCACAATACAAGAACTCGTGGGCATTTGATGAAATTGCTGAGCAGACAGGTTAAAACGGATAAAAGGAAGTACTTCTTCACCCAAAGGGTGATAAACATGTGGAATTCACTGCCACAGGAGGTGGTGGCGGCCACAAGCATGGCCACCTTCAAGAGGGGTTTAGATAAAAATATGGAGCAGAGGTCCATCAGTGGCTATTAGCCACAGTGTGTGTGTATATATATAATTTTTTTTTGCCACTGTGTGACACAGAGTGTTGGACTGGATGGGCCGTTGGCCTGATCCAACAACGCTTCTCTTGTGTTCTTCTGTGACACAGAGTGTTGGACTGGATGGGCCATTGGCCTGATCCAACAGGGCTTCTCTTATGTTCTTATGTGACACAGAGTGTTGGACTGGATGGGCCATTGGCCTGATCCAACAGGGCTTCTCTTATGTTCTTCTGTGACACAGAGTGTTGGACTGGATGGGCCATTGGCCTGATCCAACATGGCTTCTCTTATGTGACACAGAGTATTGGACTGGATGGGCCACTGGCCTGATCCAACAGGGCTTCTCTTGTGTTCTTCTGTGACACAGAGTGTTGGACTGGATGGGCCATTGGCCTGATCCAACATGGCTTCTCTTATGTGACACAGAGTGTTGGACTGGATGGGCCGTTGGCCTGATCCAACAACGCTTCTCTTGTGTTCTTCTGTGACACAGAGTGTTGGACTGGATGGGCCATTGGCCTGATCCAACATGGCTTCTGTTATGTTCTTATGTGACAAAGAGTGTTGGACTGGATGGGCCACTGGCCTGATCCAACATGGCTTCTCTTATGTTCTTATGTGACACAGAGTGTTGGACTGGATGGGCCACTGGCCTGATCCAACATGGCTTCTCTTATGTTCTTATGTGACACAGAGTGTTGGACTGGATGGGCCATTGGCCTGATCCAACAGGGCTTCTCTTATGTTCTTCTGTGACACAGAGTGTTGGACTGGATGGGCCATTGGCCTGATCCAACATGGCTTCTCTTATGTGACACAGAGTATTGGACTGGATGGGCCACTGGCCTGATCCAACAGGGCTTCTCTTATGTTCTTATGTGACACAGAGTGTTGGACTGGATGGGCCACTGGCCTGATCCAACATGGCTTCTCTTATGTTCTTATGTGACACAGAGTGTTGGACTGGATGGGCCACTGGCCTGATCCAACATGGCTTCTCTTATGTTCTTATGTGACACAGAGTGTTGGACTGCATGTGCCACTGGCCTGATCCAACATGGCTTCTCTTCTGTTCTTATGTGACACAGAGTGTTTGACTAGATGGGCCATTGGCCTGATCCAACATGGCTTCTCTTATGTTCTTATGTGACACAGAGTGTTGGACTGGATGGGCCATTGGCCTGATCTAACATGGCTTCTCTTCTGTTCTTACGATAAGGCCAGAAAATGTGGATTTGGAAGATGAGCACTGCCGAACACCTAAACCAGCAAAATGCATTTTCCCCTCCATTTCATTAAAACACACACACACACCCCAGAGGTTAGTCCTGCGTTAAAAAGAAAGCAGGGCTTTTTTTTTTTTTTTTTTTGAGCAGGAACACACAGGAACGCAGTTCCGGCGGCCGTAGTGCCAAGGGCTGTGGCCTAAAATGCAAATAAGTTCCTGCTGGGCCTTTTCTTTTAAAAGCCCTGTGTAAAACAATGGTGATGTCAGGGGTGTGTGTGGCCTAATATGCAAATGAGCTCCTGCTGGGCCTTTTCTACATAAAAAGCCCTGAAAAGAAGAATAACAACATGATCTTGAGCTGCAACTAACTCACGGTGACCTCAGTCTCGGGGGCATTCTAGGCAAGGGAGGAGCAGGGATGGTTTGCCTCTGCCTTCCACCGAGCAGCGACCCATTTTCTTCCCTGGCAGTCTCCCATCCGTGCGCTAACCAAGGGCAACCTCGCTTAGCTTCTGAAGCTCCGATGAGCTAGGGTTAAACCGGGTTATCCAGGTTGCTAATCCCACATTAAGGGAGTAAAAAAGGTTCACCGTCAAGGTGAACCCTCCAGAAGAATGCACGGGATGATGAAAACCTGGGCCACCCAGAATTTCAGACTTCACCTCCCAAGTTTGAGGGTTTGCCAACTCCGGGCAGGGAAATTACTGGAGATTTTGGGGGTGTGGAGCCTGGGACGGGTGGGGTTTACGGGGGCGGAGTGGGGTCTCTCAGGGGGATTAAAAAATTCAATCAAGTTCACCCTCCAAAGCAGCCATTTTCTCTGGGGAATTGATCGCCGTTGTCTGGAGATTAGCTGTTATTCTGGGAGGTCCCCAGGCCTCGATTTTACATTTGTGTCCCTCTAAAATTCTGGCGCTTCAGTTCACATGTAAGCGGGATTGATGCAGTTTTCATTTACCTTGGCCTCTCTCAACAGAGCTGCACGTGAAAGATTATCAGAACTGTACCCGAGAAACTGGCTCGCAGACATTTTTGGAATTCTAAGTGTGAGCTCTTTAACTTCTCTCCATTGCATCCTTCCTTTTCTCTTTGTGCCGTTGCTTCTGCTAATTGGTTTGTACTTTACGTGTTACAGATCTATGACTTAAATGTCCCCCTTTCCCCTCTATGTTTGGCTGATAGGAACAATATGTCATTTTTTTTTTCTGCTGCAAATAAGTCTGCTTCACTACTTATTTCCTGGACCAAGGGAGGCTAGATTGAAGACGACGAGGGAGCAAGCCTTCTCAACAATGGCTCCCCAATGGTGGAATCAACGACCAGAGGAGGTGCGAGCCCTGCGAGACCTAAATCAGTTTCGCAGGGCTTGCAAAACAGCCCTCTTTCAGCTCGCTTTTAGGATGAAACCCGGGATATGACAGCTAGCCATCCTATACGTACTCTGAATTGTAGCACCTTAACTGATAAATCATAATGGTTTATTGTTGTATCTAATTTTTAGTTTAATTTATGAATGTAATTTAATCTATTTTAACTATTTATGGTAATGATTGTATTTTATTGTAACCATGGTACTTACCATGCCTTGTTAGCCGCCCTGAGCCTGCCTTTGGCGGGGGGGGGGGGGGGCGGGATACAAAAATAAATTTATTATTATTATTACTTGAAGTTTTTTTGGGGGGGGCATTTTTGTATTTGTGTGTGTTTGTGTGCACCTGTACACTTGAAAGTCATGGCGATCTCTGGTGACTGACCCCCACTTGGGGGCCATGGAGGATATTCAGAGAGGTGGATGAATAAAGCCTGCCCCCACCTCCCGACTGCTGGTATCCCAAGGAGGTCTCCCATCCAAGTATTTGCCAGAGTCGGCCCTGCTTAACTTCCAAGATCTGACAAGCTCGGGCTTGCCTGGGCTATCTAGGTCAAGATTATATATGAAGATGTTCTAACTGACAGGTCACAACAACTGCTCAAGGCCATTCTGCAAGAGGCCTGTACGAGCAACAGTTCTGAAGAAGATACCAAAACGGTGTAGTTAGAACCTTTTTATCATCTGCTACCAAAATGTTAGTAAATACATGTTAAATTCAGAGATTTGGAGTGGCAGTAATTCGAGTCGAGGCTTAAGCTTAGCAAAAGAAATAAAGTTTACTAGAAAACATCAGGATAGGGTACTTGGGATAAAACAGAAAAACAATCTACCAGCTAGTCTATCTATGTCTTACTACATGGCTACGTTCTTTGTCTCGACCATTCTTCTCCCCAAAAAGCATTTCGCCAGGAAGAAGAGCAATAAAACTTGCATACAAGATCAAAGCATTTCACACCTAACATCCTCTCTGACCAATGTTGTGTTCACATCTTTCGCGGGCAAAGTAAGAACCACCCCACAATTGAGTTTAGGTCACAATACATCACTTCCTCTATCAGGTAAACAAACAGTTAACTATATAATGGCTGGAATGTACATAGCTTGTATTCCAACAGGTGTCTTAATCAGCCAGCAGATATCAACGACTGAGAGGTGATATAAGTATTTGAATGGCAGTAACATAGAGCATGGTGCAGAATTGTTTTCTGTGGCCCCAGAAGGTAGGACCAGAACCAACGGGTTGAAATTAAAACAAAAGAGTATCTGGCGAAACGTTAGGAAGAACTTCCTGACAGAGCAGTTCCTCAGTGGAACAGGCTTCCTCAGGAGGTGGTGGGCTCTCCTTCCTTGGCGGTTTTCAAGCCCTAGATGGCCATCTGACAGCAATGAAGATCCTGTGAATTTAGGGGGAGGGATTTGTGAGTTTAGAGCGGTTCCTCAGTGGAACAGGCTTCCTCAGGAGGTGGTGGGCTCTCCTTCCTTGGAGGTTTTTCAACAGAGGCTAGATGGCCATTGGACAGCAATGAGGATCCTGTGAATTTAGGGGGAGGGATTTGTGAGTTTAGAGCGGTTCCTCAGTGGAACAGGCTTCCTCAGGAGGTGGTGGGCTCTCCTTCCTTGGAGGTTTTTCAACAGAGGCTAGATGGCCATTGGACAGCAATGAGGATCCTGTGAATTTAGGGGGAGGGATTTGTGAGTTTAGAGCGGTTCCTCAGTGGAACAGGCTTCCTCGGGAGGTGGTGGGCTCTCCTTCCTTGGAGGTTTTTAAACAGAGGCTAGATGGCCATCTGACAGCAATGCTGATTGTGCGAACTCAGGCACAGCATGCTAACATTTTAAGCACGTTTTAAGTTTTGTTTTGTTTTTTAAAAAATTGTGTTTGTGTTTTTTATAACATTTATATCTGTGCTACCTAATGGTAAATAGGTACACAAGTGGCCTGGCCCAACATGGCCCGGACCGACAAGATCTCATTTATGTCAGATCTGGCCCTCATGAGTTCAACACCCCTGTTCTAGAGCCTGTTGTCTTTTTCTTCACAACGGGCCTTATTACTAGTATATAATAATATTTGGTTTCCACATGGCTAACTATATATCAGCCTCCTTCCTCCCCACCTTTCGCATGGCATCTGGTACTCAGTACATTTTGAAGGTTTCCTACAGAGGTCCCTCCCCAAATTTTCCTCTGCTTTCTGCTTTCCCACCAAGTTCAGTGCTCTGAGAATGGCCAGCGTTTTGATAACCCCTGAAATACCACCCGGTGCAGCAGGCAAGCCTTCTCCCATTTCACGATACACCCCTCTGCTTTTCAAGTATATTGCGTTCTGGTTGTTACAACTGGTTATGTACATTTCTAGGTTTGCCCACAGCCTCAGGCTTTGGTCTGAAGCGTGATGACGGGAAGATCTATTAACGCTGAAGCTTCAAAGCTCAGTAAACAACAACGGGCCTTTTGATACTCTTCTGTATCAGTTCTTAAGAAAACTGTGTTTATCCAAAAGGCCCAGGGAGAGGGAAGGAAACCTGAAAGAGCACTTCAGGAAAACATGCTCCGTTTGCACAAGTTTACAAGCAGAGATGTTAGGAGCCAGGATTAGCAGGGGCTCTTTCGTTCATTTTCTCCTCTCCTTTCGTTCATTTTCTCCTGTCCACTAAACCTGAACTATGCCAACATTTAGAGGAGGTGAGCAACAAAGAGCCCGTGTAAGAAAGCCCCATTTGCAGAACTGAGATCAAGGCAACTTCACATTCCTGAGAACAGTTTTCTCAATTAAAAATCCCTAAAGTTTCTGCAACCAAAACTGTTGTGAAGGCATTCCCAGGAAGTGTCACACACAAGGTTGCACAGTGAATCATAAATGCACACATGAGCACAATTATTTTAGAGCATGGGCATACATCTGTGCGTGGTTTGCACTTAAGATTACGGGCAACTGTTCACAGCTCTTATTTCCCGTTCTCTAAGAAGCAATAAGAGCCCCGTGGCGCAGAGTGGTAAAGCTGCAGTACTGCAGTCTGAGCTCCCTGCTCATGACCTGAGTTCTATCCCAGCGGAAGCTGGGTTCAGGTCGCCAGCTCAAGGTTGACTCGGCCTTCCATCCTTCCGAAGTCGGTCAAATGAGGACCCAACTTGCTGAGGGGGGCGGGTAGTGTAGATGACTGGGGAAGGCAATGGCAAACCACCCCGTTAAAAAGTCTGCCGTGAAAACGCTGTGATGCAACGTCACCCCAGAGTCAGAAACGACTGGTGCTTGCACAGGGGACTACCTTGACCTTTATACATCTGTGCGTGGTTTGTACTCAGATCACAGGCAACTGTTCACATCTCTAATTTCCCATTCTCTAAGAAGCTCTATGGTGGTGCCGGAAAGTGCTGCAATGGACTTACGGTCTTCAAGGTAGGAGAGGCACAGAGGTGGTTTCTCATTGCCTGCCTCTGCACAGTGACCCCGGACTTCCTTGGTGGTCTCCCATCCGACTGCTAACCAAGGCCAACCTGACTTAGTTTCTGAGATCTGATGAGACAGGACTAGCCTTAGGCTGAGAAGGTCACGGCAAGAAGCAATTTGGGGAGGGACGGTGGCTCAGTGGTAGAGCATCTGCTTGGGAAGCAGAAGGTCCCAGGTTCAATCCCTGGCATCTCCAAAAAAGGGTCCAGGCAAATAGGTGTGAAAAACCTCAGCTTGAGACCCTGGAGAGCAGGGGAGGGACGGTGGCTCAGTGGTAGAGCATCTGCTTGGGAAGCAGAAGGTCCCAGGTTCATTCCCTGGCATCTCCAAAAAAGGGTCCAGGCAAATAGGTGTGAAAAACCTCAGCTTGAGACCCTGGAGAGCCGCTGCCAGTCTGAGAAGACAATACTGACTTTGATGGACAAAGGGTCTGATTCAGTATAAGGCAGCTTCATATGTCCATATGTAAATTTAGGTCCATAGAAATCTTTGCCCCCTTTGCCCTCCGCTGACTGGCTATTCTAACATCTCACCTGCTCTTCCAACAACCATATCTACGATATATTGTTTTCGTTTAACGAGAGCTCTGTTTGGTTTTGCACTGAGCGAAGTTTTGGCTTTGGAGTTGCAATCTGTCTGGCCTACAGAATTAGAGCACCGGAGGGGGTGGGGGTGGGGGAGGAAAGACAGAAGAAGAAGAAGAAGAAGAAGAAGAAGAAGAAGAAGAAGAAGAAGAAGAAGAAGAAGAAGAAGAAGAAGAAGAAGAAGAAGAAGAAGAAGAAGAAGAAGAAGAAGAAGAAGAAGAAGAAGAAGAAGAACTTAATTTATATTCCACCCTCCACACAGAGTGGGTCACAATCTCTTTTATCTTCCTCCCCCACAACAGACACCCTGTGAAGAAGGTGGGGCTAAGAGAGCTCTTACAGCAGCTGCCCTTTCAAGGACAACTCCTGTGAGAGTTATGGCTGACCCAAGGCCATTCCAGCAGCTGCAAGTGAAGGAGTGGGGAATCAAACCTGGTTCTCCCAGATAAAAGTCCGTGCACTTAAGCACTACACCAAACTGGCTCTCTTAAAAAGAAACTGGCTTTCTTAAAAAGAAGGATGAGATTATTTTCGACAGACACAAGTGGGCCGGACCTAGACTACGCTGGCACAGATTTGTGCTCCCCCCCCCGTGGGTCCCTCAGGATCTCCAGTCCCCCAGAAGCAGAATTTCTTGGAGATCTGTGGGGTGAAGTGCGGAAAGGAGAGGCAGGGTATTTTCATTCCAGATTGATGGAAAATTCAATCTGGATCCAACCTATAGGCTTCATTCAGATGCCAAAGGTAACCACAGTTAAGTTAAATCCAGAGGGGGCAGCCATCCGTTGCAGCAAAACTAAACTGGAGTTTAGTGGCATGTGACAATACAGAGTTTTGCCAGCATGAGCTTTTGAGACTCGGCGCTAAATTTGTCCAATGCACGATGAAGCATATATCAAGTTCATGCACTTGATAAACTTCAGCTCCCAGCTCACACAAAGAAGAAATCAGGGGTGGAATTCTAGCAGGAGCTCCTTTGCATATTAGGCCACACACCCCTGATGCAGCCAATCCCCGAACAGCTTACAGGGCTCTTACTACAGGACCGACTGTAAGCTCCGGGACTATTGGCTACATCAGGGTTGTGGCCTAAAACGCAAAGGAGCTCTTGCTAGAATGCCACCCCTGGAAGAAATCATGGTAAAAACATGAATTCAAGTTATCTGGGGTTAAATCCAGGCTTGGAATCCTAAACTGTAGAGGGGAAAACCAAACTCTGGTCTACCATTAAAAATCATGGGGAGCCAAAATTAATTGCTAATCAGAATGTGCTATTTGCGTGTGCTCATATCCAAACCAGGCAACAAGCCGCATTATATTATAGTATTGGAAAAGGAGCAGTAAAGGGCAACAAAATGATTAAGGGGATGCACACCTTCCCTATGAAGAAAGGCTCTTTAGCTTGCAGAAACGACAACTGAGGGGGTGACATAAGAGGTTTGCAAGATTATGCACGGGATAGAAAAGGCAGAGAAGGAAGGACTCTTCTTCCTTTCTCACAATACAGGAACTTGTGGGCATTCGATGACATTGCTGAGCAGTAGGCTTAGAACAGAAAAAAAGGAAGTCCTTCTTCACACAAAGAGTCATTGACATGCGGAAGTTGTGTTGGCTATAAGCAAAGACAGCTTCAAGAGGGCACTGCACAAACAGAGGTCCATCAGTGGCTATTAGCCACAAGGTATAGATGGGACATTCTGTCTGGGACAGTAATGCTCTGTATTCTTGGTGCTTGAGGGGCAACAGTGGGAAGACTTCTGGAGTTCTGGCCCTGTTGGTGGACCTCCTCATGGAACCTGGGTTTTGGCCACTGTATGACACAGAGGGTTGGACCAGATGGGCCATTAGCCTAATCCAACCGACAAAGACGGTGAGGGGTCTGGAGACCAAGTCCTATGAAGAAAGGTTGAAGGAGCTGGACGTGTTTAGCCTGCTGAGAGGTGATATGATCGCCATCTTCAAGTACTTGAAGGGTTATTATATAGAGGAGGGTGTGGAATTGTTTTCTGTGGCCCCAGGAGGTAGGACCAGAGCCAATGGGTTGAAATTAAATCAAAAGAGTTTCCGGCTCAACATTAGGAAGAACTTCCTGACCGTTAGAGCGATTCTTCAGCGGAACAGGCTTCCTCGGGAGGTGGTAGGCTGTCTTTCCTTGGAGGTTTTTAAACAGAGGCTAGATGGCCATCTGACAGCAATGGGGATCCTGTGAATTTAGAGGGAGGTATTTGTGAGTTTCCTGCACTGTGCAGGGGGTTGGACTAGATGACCCTGGAGGTCCCTTCCAACTCTAGGATTCTATGATTCTATTCTAACTGGAGCTGAAACCGCTTAGCTTCTGAGATCTGACGAGATCGAGGTAGTCTGTGCCACCCAGGTAAGGGATGGTAACACATTAGCAACTTCGAATTTACAGTTCAGTTAAGAAAAACGAGAGTTCATTGCCAAAATCATGGTAAGCATTTATAAATCTGAGCAAGGCGAGCTGGTCGCTGTTTTAACAGAGGATCTTTGTCGGGGTGGCAACGACAGATCAACTTTAGCAAGGCTGTTCCAATCTGTTATTTCATTATCTTTTGTTAAAGGGGGAAAAAACCCCCCAGGACTTTTGTTTTACGTAGATTGTTTGTTTAGTTCCGCATTTGCAAAATGTCACAGAGAATGCAGCAACAAGTTTTTAGACGCAGGCAAGGCAAAAGTCGTATATTCTCACTTGCCGATGTAATAAATTAAAAAAAAAAAAATCGGGAGCACAGGAAAATTTAAATTGTCTCATTTGCAAGCTCGGTTGACAGCCGCCACACCTGAGGCTACGTTACCTCATTCGATCTTTACCTCAAGGTCAGACTAATTCAGTATAAGAACAGATGGCAGAGAAAACCTTTCCAGTCTTCCGAGGGTGCGCTGTGTACCCTCGGGGGCCCTTCCCTGAAACAAACCACGAGACCAAACAACACCGCTTGAAATGGGTAAAAAGTCAAATGATGGTTATTTAGTTTTGTTTGGGCGTGCTTAAAAGCTCCAGCCCAGAACTAAAATGGAACTGGGTGGGTAAACTTTGCTGGTGGCTATGATGCCTCGTGGTGCGGTGTCAAAGCTGCAGTACTGCAATCCTAAACTCTGATCATGACCTGAGCTCGATCCCGGCGGAAGCTGGGTTCAAGTAGCCGGTTCAAGGTTGACTCAGCCTCCCATCCTTCCAAGGTCAGTAAAATGAGGACTCAGCTTGCTGGGGGGAAAGCGTAGATGACTGGGGAAGGCAATGGCAAACCAACCCGTAAAAAGTCTGCCGTGAAAACGTTGTGAAAGCACCATCACTCCAGAGTCGTAAACTACTGGTGCTTGCACAGGGGACTACTTTTACCTTTTTTATGATGGAATGGGGTGACTGAGTGTCCAAAAACCTCTAAACATCTCTTGCTTTGAATAAGCTACAGGATCATTGATAACCAGGAGTGGAACTCTAGCAGGAGCTCCTTTGCATATTAGGCCACACACCCCTGATATAAATCCTCCTGGAGCGTACAAGGCTCTTTTTTGTAAGCTCTTGGAGGATTGGCTACATCAGGGGGTGTGGCCTAATATGCAAAGGAGCTCCTGCTAGAATTCCACCCCTGCTGATAACTCAGCTGCAACTCAATGGCATGTTCCACTGCTAGCAGCAGCAACTACAAGTCCAGTGGCAACTTAGAGACTAAATCTGTCTATTCCCAGTAGAAGCTTTCATGAGTCAGAGAACACTTCGTCAGGTGCACAAAGTGCGCACCCACAGCAGGTATTGATATCTGCAAGTTCTCCCCCATAAAGCTGATGGGTTTCCACTCCTTGTGGACCAATACAGTGCCTTGCATGATATGTAGGGATGGTGACGAATTTTGCCCTCTTCGTGGTTCGTGAATCAAAGTTAGTGAAGGGTCTACCGTTACAAACTTCCACGAACTTTGAAAGCAGTTTGTTTGTGGTGGTTTGGGAAAGCAGGGGTTTAAAAGAACTCCAAGTCCCCATAACTCCTGCTTTCTGTTGCCATCTAAAGCTGCAAAAGCAGCTGAGAGGTGGGGAGCAGCCTGCTTTTTTTGCGCAGTCCCTTTAAAGTTTAAAGGGACTGTACAAGAAAGCACACAACCCCCAGCTGTTTAAAGGGCAGCTGCTCCCCACAGCGCAGCTGTTTTTTGTGCTTTCACAGCAGCTCCTTTGGACGGGGTTTACTGGGCCACAAACTGGTTTGTGAATGAACCACCCGGTTCGAGTCGGTTCATGGTTGGGCCACGAGCCACAAACTGACACTAACTGCATTTTTCCGGTTCATGCCAGGGGGTTGGCTGTGTTATAGCCCCTTACAGCAAAACTGGAGTCCAGTGATACCGTTCTTTTCAGCAGCATGCGTTGTACAATAATTTCAAATTAGGCCATGCACAACGCATCCAGTTCTTGCCCACCAGGTTTTCTATCACTCCTGGACTCATGTATGCTGCATCCCTGTTGACTCTGAGCCAAACACATGCTCAAGTACAGAATCAAATGGTGACACCGAGGCCAAGTATGCAAGAATTTTTATAGTTATGTGGAGCGCTGTGTCACAGCTTGATAAGGAATGCAAAGGGGCTTGGGATTCACCATTTGCTGCAGAGACATGTTCAGCTAAAGGGCATTATAACCATTCTTTGAAGATACGTTTTAGAGGGTAGCCATGCTACTCTGCAGTAGAAGAGCTAGATTCGAATCCAGCAGAGACCAACAAAATTTGGGAAGGACAAGGTTTCAGGCGTCAAAGCTCCTTGTATCTGATGAAGGGAGCTTTGACTCTCAGAAGTTCATACCCCCAAAATCTTGTAGGTCTTGACGATGCTACTGGACTCAAATGTAGCTATAGCCCTTCTCAGGGGTGGAATGCTAGCAGGAGCTCCTTTGCATATTAGGCCACACACCCCTGATGTAACCAATCCTCCAAGAG
This sequence comes from Heteronotia binoei, assembly GCF_032191835.1. NCBI lineage: Eukaryota > Metazoa > Chordata > Lepidosauria > Squamata > Gekkonidae > Heteronotia > Heteronotia binoei. Next base: position 32,629,185 of record NC_083242.1, on the reverse strand, counting down.
CTTACAAGGCTCTTTATTTGTAAGCTCCTGGAGAATTGGCTACATCAGGGGGTGTGGCCTAATATGCAAAGGAGCTCCTGCTAGAATTCCACCCCTGGTCGAGCCCTTTGAAATGTTTCCAATCCCTGGAGGAAATGCTGTCTAAATGGTGTTATCTTGCTGGTCTGAGAGAGTTTTGGAGTACTGACTGAACGGTCTTCTCTTAATCTTTGAGATCCCAGGAGCTGCCAATGGTTCATGGTTGCCCTTTTTCTACAGGGAATGGCAAAACGTGGTCCTGACCTGGATGGCCCAGGCTAACCAGATCTCAGAGACAAAGCAGGGTCAGCCCAGGTCAGTACCTGGATAGGAGACCACCAAGGAAGTCCAGCGTCGCCACCCAGAAGCGGGCAACGGCAAACCATCTCTTTTACATCCCCACAACCAATCTGCGGAAGGAGTTTTGTCTTTTCTTCCTTCTCTCGCTTTTGCCATTTCAACAACTTAATGCCCTCTGCGCATCCGTTCTTTAAAAAGGGACAAGTAAAAAGAGGAGCACCGTTTTGAAAGCGATCTCAGATCACTGCAGCCATTCGAACAATTGCCAGGTTGGGTTTGGGTGATCTTTTCCTAGCAGTTGCCTGCATCTGTTCTGCGAGTGCTGAGGAAAACTTGCACCACGCTTTAGCCACGGTCTGGAAACGCATAGAAGCAGGTCTGCAGCACGAGAGGCAGCTGCCTACTGGAAGCTGAAGAATATCCATTCTCCTGAGGGATGCGTGCAGTAGTGATCCTTGGTGGCCTCCCATCCAGCGTCCACCCTGTTTAGCTTCAATGATCTGACAAGACTGGGCTGTCTTGGGCTATCCATGTCGGCGACCAGGGATGATGATGATGATATTGGATTTATATCCCGCCCTAAATCTCAGAGCGGTCACAATCTCCTTTACCTTCCTCCCCCACAACAGGCACCCTGTGAAGTGGGTGGGGCTGAGAGGGCTCTCACAGCAGCTGCCCTTTCAAGGACAGAGTCTCAGAGCAGCCTACAATCTCCTTTCCCTTCCTCCCCCACAACAGACACCCTGTGAGGTGGGTGGGGCTGGAGAGGACTCTCACAGCAGCTGCCCTTTCAAGGACTGAGTCTCAGAGTGGCCTACAATCTCCTTTCCCTTCCTCCCCCACAACAGACACCCTGTGAAGTGGGTGAGGCTGAGAGGGCTCTCACAGCAGCTGCCCTTTCAAGGACAGAGTCTCAGAGCAGCCTACAATCTCCTTTCCCTTCCTCCCCCACAACAGACACCCTGTGAAGTGGGTGGGGCTGGAGAGGGCTCTCACAGCAGCTGCCCTTTCAAGGACAGAGTCTCAGAGCAGCCTACAATCTCCTTTCCCTTCCTCCCCCACAACAGACACCCTGTGAAGTGGGTGGGGCTGGAGAGGGCTCTCACAGCAGCTGCCCTTTCAAGGACAGAGTCTCAGAGCAGCCTACAATCTCCTTTCCCTTCCTCCCCCACAACAGACACCCTGTGAAGTGGGTGGGGCTGGAGAGGGCTCTCACAGCAGCTGCCCTTTCAAGGACTGAGTCTCAGAGTGGCCTACAATCTCCTTTCCCTTCCTCCCCCACAACAGACACCCTGTGAAGTGGGTGGGGCTGAGGGAGCTCTCCTAGAAGTTGCCCTTTCAAGGACTGAGTCTCAGAGTGGCCTACAATCTCCTTTCCCTTCCTCCCCCACAACAGACACCCTGTGAGGTGGGTGGGGCTGAGGGAGCTCTCCTAGAAGTTGCCCTTTCAAGGACTGAGTCTCAGAGTGGCCTACAATCTCCTTTCCCTTCCTCCCCCACAACAGACACCCTGTGAGGTGGGTGGGGCTGGAGAGGGCTCTCACAGCAGCTGCCCTTTCAAGGACAGAGTCTCAGAGCAGCCTACAATCTCCTTTCCCTTCCTCCGCCACAACAGACACCCTGTGAAGTGGGTGGGGCTGAGAGGGCTCTCACAGCAGCTGCCATTTCAAGGACAGAGTCTCAGAGCGGCTCACAATCTCCTTTCCCTTCCTCCCCCACAACAGACACCCTGTGAGGTGGGTGGGGCTGAGGGAGCTCTCCTAGAAGTTGCCCTTTCAAGGACAGAGTCTCAGAGTGGCCTACAATCTCCTTTCCCTTCCTCCCCCACAACAGACACCCTGTGAGGTGGGTGGGGCTGAGGGAGCTCTCCTAGAAGTTGCCCTTTCAAGGACTGAGTCTCAGAGTGGCCTACAATCTCCTTTCCCTTCCTCCCCCACAACAGACACCCTGTGAGGTGGGTGGGGCTGGAGAGGGCTCTCACAGCAGCTGCCCTTTCAAGGACAGAGTCTCAGAGCAGCCTACAATCTCCTTTCCTTTCCTCCCCCACAACAGACACCCTGTGAAGTGGGTGGGGCTGAGAGGGCTCTCACAGCAGCTGCCCTTTCAAGGACAGAGTCTCAGAGCGGCTCACAATCTCCTTTCCCTTCCTCCCCCACAACAGACACCCTGTGAGGTGGGTGGGGCTGAGAGAACTCTCACAGCAGCTGCCCTTTCAAGGACAGAGTCTCAGAGCGGCTCACAATCTCCTTTCCCTTCCTCCCCCACAACAGACACCCTGTGAGGTGGGTGGGGCTGAGAGAACTCTCACAGCAGCTGCCCTTTCAGGGAAAGAGTCTCAGAGCGGCTCACAATCTCCTTTACCTTCCTCCCCCACAACAGGCACCCTGTGAGGTGGGTGGGGCTGGAGAGGGCTCTCACAGCAGCTGCCCTTTCAAGGACAGAGTCTCAGAGCGGCCCACAATCTCCTTTCCCTTCCTCCCCCACAACAGACACCCTGTGAGGTGGGTGGGGCTGAGAGAACTCTCACAGCAGCTGCCCTTTCAAGGACAGAGGCTCAGAGCGGCCTACAATCTCCTTTCCCTTCCTCCCCCACAACGCTCACTCTGTGAGGTGGGTGGGGCTGAGAGAGCTCTCACAGCAGCTGCCCTTTCAAGGACAGAGGCTCAGAGCGGCCCACAATCTCCTTTCCCTTCCTCCCCCACAACAGACACCCTGTGAAGTGGGTGGGGCTGGAGAGGGCTCTCACAGCAGCTGCCCTTTCAAGGACAGAGTCTCAGAACGGCCTCCAATCTCCTTTCCCTTCCTCCCCCACAACAGACACCCTGTGAGGTGGGTGGGGCTGGAGAGGGCTCTCACAGCAGCTGCCCTTTCAGGGAAAGAGTCTCAGAGCGGCTCACAATCTCCTTTACCTTCCTCCCCCACAACAGGCACCCTGTGAGGTGGGTGGGGCTGGAGAGGGCTCTCACAGCAGCTGCCCTTTCAAGGACAGAGTCTCAGAGCGGCCCACAATCTCCTTTCCCTTCCTCCCCCACAACAGACACCCTGTGAGGTGGGTGGGGCTGAGAGAACTCTCACAGCAGCTGCCCTTTCAAGGACAGAGGCTCAGAGCGGCCTACAATCTCCTTTCCCTTCCTCCCCCACAACGCTCACTCTGTGAGGTGGGTGGGGCTGAGAGAGCTCTCACAGCAGCTGCCCTTTCAAGGACAGAGGCTCAGAGCGGCCCACAATCTCCTTTCCCTTCCTCCCCCACAACAGACACCCTGTGAAGTGGGTGGGGCTGAGAGAGTTCTCACAGCAGCTGCCCTTTCAAGGACAGAGTCTCAGAGCGGCCTACAATCTCCTTTCCCTTCCTCCCCCACAACAGACACCCTGTGAAGTGGGTGGGGCTGAGAGAGCTCTCACAGAAACTACCCTTTCAAGGACAACTCCTGCAAGAGCTATGGCTGACCCAAGGCCGTTCCAACAGCTGCAAGTGAAGGAGTGGGGAATCAAACCCGGTTCTCTCAGATAAGAGTCTGCGCACTTAACCACTACACCAAACTGGCTTTCAGTCCGCACACTTAACCACTAAACCAAACTGGGTATGAACCAAATTTTGGTCAGTCTGTGGAGCCGCCATGAACTTCTGCAAATTTTCAGGCGGTTCATGAAAAGTAGAGCGCAGGGTTTTAAATGGCTCCAAGCTACTTTGCACAGGGAAACCCATTTTTGGATCCCCGTGAACAGTGGCTGGGAGCAGAAAACAGGAGTCACAAACTGCTATGAAATGGTTTGGTTCGCAAACCAACCTCCTGGTTCGTTTTATTGAGAATGCAAAGCTTGTCTGACCAAATGAGCTTTTAGCAGACAGAAGCCTGGAAACCTTGTTAGTCTTTAAGGTACTACGGGAAGGGCTTTTTTTGAAGCAAGAACTCCGTTGCCTATTAGGCCACGCACCCCTGATGTAGCCAATCCTCCAAGAGCTTACAGTAGCCCCTGCATTAAGAGCCCTATAAGCTCTTGGAGGATTGGCTACATCAGGGGTGTGTGGCCTAATAGGCAAAGGAGTTCCTGCTACAAATAAAAAGCCCTATGGGACTCAAATCTCGCTCTTTGCCACAAACCAACATGGAGAACATGACTCATTTGGAAGGTGGACTCTATGGCATTTTACCACATTGAGGTCACTTCCTCTCTCCAAACCTCACCCTTCCCAGGCTCCACCTCCAAATATTTAGGAATTCTGCAACTCAGAGGTATCAATCCTGATTAAATGTGATTCCAGATGGTGTTTGGAGGTATTTCAGAATATCCATCGGGCTAGGAATGGGAGAACATTACATATGAACCTATGAAGCTGCCTTCTACTGAATCAGACCCTGGGTCCATCAAAGTCAGTCTTGTCTACTCAGACTGGCAGTGGCTCTCCACGGTCTCAAGTTGAGGTTTTTCACTCTTACTTGCCTGGGCCCTTTTTAGTTGGAGATGCCGGGGATTGAACCTGGGATCTTCTGCTTACCAAGCAGATGCTCTGCCACTAAGCCACTGTCCCTCTCGTAACATTATAGCTATCCAGCAAACAGCCCCTTTAAAAAAGCCAACAAATGTAAGACACGGTTAGACTAACAAAAGGAAATATTTCCAAAGGCATCATTTGCAAGGTATTTCAAACAACCTTCTCAAAAGCTCGTTAGCCTTTTGCCCTTTTGAAGCTCTCTCGGCAACAGGAGGAAGGAAAAAAAAAACACGAGACAGAAATTACATTAACTCAAGAGTTTAAGAAAGGTTGCTTTAGATGGAATTCAAGCAGGAAAAAACCCGAAACAAGTTGTTCGAGGAAGCCAGATTTAAATGAGAACAAGCTTTTATACCTTTTGGATTCAGGGGGAAAAAACCTCTTTTCAAGTACTGAAAAGGGGTGAGTGGGAGAAGGCGGAGGGGGGGGGGGGATGAATCTCTCCACACAAACCAAGGAACAACGTGTGTTTGTTAGTCGCACCCAGCGCCCAGAAGAAGCAATTATCATTTTGCAATTAAAGCTAAAATTAGAGAGAGCGTGTTCAATTAGCACTCAATAGAGCCCCAACGCTCCTACGTACTGAACAAACGGATTTTTGAGCAGTTGCAAAATCACCCAAGAAAAAATAGAAACATCGCTCACTGGGGAATTTTTAAAGATAAAAGGGATTTACAGTTCTGCATTGTTCCTTTTTGTAATGTGTGTTCAGTTACACCAGGTAATGGGTGCCACCCTAAGAACAGTTTCCTGAGAGTAAACCCCAACGTTCCATTCTTCATCGGGACAAGACAGCAAGATGAACTACTCCCTAACGGGGGAAAATTCACTTTTATAAACAGGGTAACATATAACACCGACTCTTGAACTCGTGGCCAGACTCCAGAATTTCACTGAGTATAAAACAAATGGCGTATGAGAGTACTCACTCCTGGAACGGACCAAGTGATACACAAAAGGGAAAAAGGGATTCTAACAAAAGTTGCAACGAGCATCATTCCAGAAAGGTTTTTCTTTCCCCCAAGACTTCCCTCTGAAATGGGGTTGCCAGGTCCGATTCAAGAAATAACTGGGGACTTTGGGGGTGGAGCCAGGAGCACGGTTGTGACAAGCATGATTGAACTCCAAAGGGAGTTCCGGCCATCACATTTAAAGGGACTGCACACCTTTTCAATGCCTTTCCTCCATTGGAAATCATGAAGGATAGGGGCGCCTTCTTTGGGGGCTCACAGAAGTGGACCCCCTGGTCCAATCCTCTTGAAACTTGGAAGGTATTTTGGGGACAGGCACTGGATACTATGCTGAAAATTCAGTGCCTCTATCTCAAAACACACACACACACATCCCGAGCCCCAGATACCCGCAGATCATTATAATTAAGGCGCTTGGGTAGCAGGATTGGGGGAAAGTTCTCAAGGAGAAACGATAGACTGTACTGAATTGGGTGGACGATAGACTGTACTGAATCCGTCTGACTGGGCGGAAGGCAGCTTTGTATGTTATACCCTATGGGAATCATTATACCCTATGGGAATCAGTCTCCATATGGAATAATGGCGTGCCCAGCAGACATTCACCCCCCACGCACACACACACTGCTTTCTGATGACCCTGAAGTGGGGAGAGGGCCTCCAAACCTGGGGACCCCCATCCCTATCGGGGATTGGCAACCCTAGCTCTGAAGCAAGAAAGAGAAAGAAGGGATCTGTTTCCTGCCCCTGTTCTTATCGGAGCCTATTTAAGGAGCCTTTAACTACCGGGAAAAGAACCGCTTCGGTCGGTGGAAGTCTTCAGATTGGGCCACATGTTCTCGGAGGACACAAGTCTGACGGTGACAGAGCAGCTCTCTCCTGTCCCACAACTTCCAACTGCAACACCCAACCCCCTCCCCTCCCCGCCCCCCCCCCCCACACAAACAAAGCTCCCGGGCCAACATCAGCACAATTTCCATTTATTAGTTATTTGAAAGCCCCACACAAGTTCATGTGAACATACAAAGCTGCCTCCCACCCAGTCAGACAGATGCCCACCTAAATTAAGTACAGTCTTATCGTTTCTCCTTGAGAACTTTCCCCCAATCCTGCTACCCAAGCGCCTTAATTAAAGATGCACGGTATGAAACCTGGAGCCCTTTTGCAGGCCCAAATCTTGCAAGCTGTCATTGAGTTTGTCATGATCCTGGGCCTAGTGAGCCCTGTAGGCTCCAGAGAAGCCTGCCTAGGAGTTACTACAGAAAGCCTACATTTCTCAGGATCCCCTCTGACCCTCGGATTGGGTGGCAAGGTTTTGGAGGGAAACTAGCCCAGAGAGGGGTGGGAAGTGGGAGGAGAGTATAAAAGAGCCAAGCACAGACAGGGTGGGTTCTCTCGGGGAAAGGCTGCAGGAGAGAAGGCCGCAGGAGAGATCCCTTAACCAAGGGGGTGAGTTTGCTATTAGAGCAGGAAATGCCTAGTTAGTTGTGTCAGGAGTTTTTTTGCACCCACCTTTACTGTATACATATATTTCACTGTTTTTACTCACTTATTATGTGAGTACTGTAAATAAACTGCCCTCCCATGAAGACTCTTACCAGAGGGGTGGCATCCAGCTGAAGGCCCTCCTAGGCCCCTGCTGTGCGACAGAGTTGTAGCTCCTTTCTCCTCCCCATCAATGTCTCTTTCCAGTATATGTACATGGGTGCCTATCACACAAACCTATAGGAAGCTGCCACAGACTTAAAAAAGACAACTGGTCTTATCATGATCAGCAGGGGTGGAATTCTAGCAGGAGCTCCTTTGCATAATAGGCCACACACCCCTGATGTAGCCAATCCTCCGAGAGCTTACAAAAAAAAGAGCCTTGCAAGCTCTCAGAGGATTGGCTACATCAGGGGTGTGTGGCCTAATATGCAAAGGAGCTTCTGCTAGAATTCCACCCCGGATGGTCAGTATCGTCTGCTCTGACTGTCCAGATCCTATCAACTGGACAGACCCTTGTACCTGGTCCTATCAACTGGAAGCGCTGGGGATGGAACTCAGCACCTTTTGCACTAGGGCTGCCAATCCCCAGGTGGGGGCAGGGGATCCCCCGGTTTGGACGCCCTCCCCCTACTTCAGGGTCGTCAGAAAGCGGGGGGAGGGGAGGGAAATGTCTGTTGGGAACTCTGTTATTCCCTATGGAGATTTATTCCCATAGAAAATCATGGAGAATTGATCTGCAGGTATCTGGGGCTTTGGGAGGGCTTTTTTTGGGGTAGAGGCACCAAATTTTCCGTATAGCATCTAGTGCCTCTCTCCAAAATACCCAAGTTTCAAAAAGATTGGACCAGGGGGTCCAATTCTATGAGCCCCCAAAGAAGGTGCCCCTATCCTTCATTATTTCCTATGGAAGGAAAGCATTGAAAAGGTGTGCCGTCCCTTTAAATGTGATGGCCAGAACTCCCTTTGGAGTTCAATTATGCTTGTCACAGCCTTGATCTTGGTTCCACCCCTAATGTCTCCTGGCTCCACCCCCAAAGTCCCCAGATGTTTCTTGAATTGGACTTGGCGACCCTGTTCTGCACACCAAGAAAATGCTCCACCACTGACCTAACGGCCAGGGCCAGATCTAGGGGGGAGCAGAGGGGGCGCTTGTCCTGGGTGCCGCTGGAGGGAGGGGCGCCAAATTGGGTATGGAGTCTATTCTATTCTATGGGCCCATAAGGGGGCGTCATTTTTTAATTTTGCTCCGGTCCTGCTAAGGGCCATCCACAATTGTACAGAACACATAAAGCTGCCTCATACTAAGTCACCCCGCTCGTCTACCAAGGTCAGACTTGTCTACTGTGGCTGGCATTAAGTCTCCAAGGTATCAGGACAAGGTCTTTCATATCCCCTCCCAGCTGAGCCTATTAACTTGAGATGCTGGGGATTGAACCGGGGACCTTCTGCAAGCAAGGCAGACGCTCAGCCACTGAACCATAGCCTGTTTAGCCTAAACAGATGCATAATAAGAGAACTTGCAGCTTGTGGAACTGCTGTGCAAGTTACAGGGGAGGAAAGCCTATCCTCCTTTTATTCCACCCTTTACAAGAGGTGACCCACGATACCCTTTGCTTCCTTCACTCCTGTTGGCCTACCACAGCTCCCCGCCACCCCCCCTACTGGATCACAGAGCTACCACCATTCCACCGCGGCACATGTTGTCAGGCCCGCAGCATCCCTTGGCCACCCCCACTGGGCATGTTGCCGAGCTCACCAAAAGAGGAGGATGCAGGTGTGTTGTCTGCCCATGCACAGAGAGCGTTTTTGTTTTTAGTGGGGATTGGATTTAAACCCCCCAACGTAATTTTTAAAAACAATTTTACATTTTTCTGCAAACCAGGAAAGGGGGGGGGGTCCCCAAACTTAGCATGAAAAGGAGAAGAAGAAGATGATGATGATGATGATGATATTGGATTTATATCCCGCCCTCCACTCCGAAGAGTCTCAGAGCGGCTCACAATCTCCTTTCCCTTCCTCCCCACAACAGACACCCTGTGAGGTGGGTGGGGCTGGAGAGGGCTCTCACAGCAGCTGCCCTTTCAAGGACAGAGTCTCAGAGCGGCTTACAATCTCCTTTCCCTTCCTCCCCCACAACAGACACCCTGTGAGGTGGGTGGGGCTGAGAGGGCTCTCACAGCAGCCGCCCTTTCAAGGACAGAGTCTCAGAGCGGCTTACAATCTCCTTTACCTTCCTCCCCCACAACAGACACCCTGTGAGGTGGGTGGGGCTGAGAGGGCTCTCACAGCAGTTGCCCTTTCAAGGACAGAGTCTCAGAGTGGCTAACAATCTCCTTTATCTTCCTCCCTCACAACAGACACCCCGTGAGGTGGGTGGGGCTGGAGAGGGCTCTCACAGCAGCTGCCCTTTCAAGGACAACCTCTGCCAGAGCTATAGCTGACCCAAGACCATTCCAGCAGGTGCAAGTGGAGGAGTGGGGAATCAAACCCGGTTCTCCCAGATAAGAGTCCGCACACTTAACCACTACACCAAACTGGCTCTCCTTTTCTGTTGTCCTGATCTGCAGATTGGGACACAGTTGGCAATTAATTGACATGCCCCTCTCTCTAAACCTTACAGAAGAGAGAAAGGATTAAAGGGGGGGGGATCCCCCCACCAGTTCTCCCCACCACTAGACATCCTGCCCAAATAGGCTGTGTTAGTCATCGATAACTTGCAGAGATGCGCCATGTGATTAAGGGAATTTTGATTACATTGATCCAACTTTCAGACATCTGCACATGAATTAACGTCATGGGGGGGGGGGAGAGAGCATCTCTTTTTGGCATACGTTACAGCAAGCCTCTTATCTGAAGCAAAAGGAAGAGAAGGAATGGGTCCTGACTGCTGTGATTTTTTTATTTTATTTTACATACCTATCAATGGAATTAGCCATTAATAATAATACTTTAAAAAGCCAGGTTAACTGTGGACACCTAGTAGGTTTTTAGTCAGTTAATTTAACTAATCACAAGCTTAGTGGGATAAAGTTGTCCTAAGGGCAGGGGGAGAACATTCTTACACACGGTAGTGGGAAGGGGGGGGGGATTATTCCTCTTGTCGCCTAGATCTAATTCTGACTCACCATAGGTGACTTCTGATGCAAACAGAGGAAGATATATCCAGATGCACTGACCTCAACAGACTTGGAAGGACGTAAAGAAGGTACTAAGGATGACGTTAAAATACATGTCTCTCCTCTCCTCTAAGGAATAAGGTTTCTACTGTTGCTTCTAAACACATGCATGAACATTTTAGGGGGGGGGGGGGCAGCATTATCACGAACTCATGATACTGCCTTACACTCAGGGGTAGAATTCCAGCAGGAGCTCATTTGCATACCGGGCCACACGCCCCTGATGTAAGCTCTTGGAGAATTGGCTACATCAGGGGTGTGTGGCCTAATATGCAAAGGAGCTCCTGCTAGAATTCCACCCCTGCTTACACTGAATCAGCTTCTTGGCCCAGCAAGGTCAGCACTGTCAAAGACTGGCAGCGGATTTCCAAGGATTCAGGCTGAGGTCTTTCCCAACATCAACTGCTCAGCCCTTTTAACTGGAGATGCCGGGGAATGAACCTGGGACCTTCTGCATGCCAAGCAGAGGCTCTACCAATGACCCATTCCTATAGCTGCGCACAGTCTGTTGTATCAAAGCAAAATGAAAGTCCAGCTGCACCTTAAAGACCAGCCATGTTGGCTTCTACACGAGCTAGAAAGCTCGTCCTGAAACGAAACGCTGTTGTCTTTCACGTGCCGCTGGAACTTTCGTGCCCTTTCTCTGAAGCTACCCCTAAAATGTCAGCCCAGTCCTTCAGTTGGAAAGGCACAGAAACACAGAAGAAAAATTTCAAGAGGGGTGGAGTTGTTGACACTTAAGGGTGCAATCCTATACACTGTGGGGAGGGGGGTTGTAGCAGGAACTACTTTGCATATTAGGCCACATACCCCTAATGTAGCCAATCCTCCTGGAGTTTACAGGGCTCTCTTAGTATAGGGCCTATTGTAAGCTCCAGGTGGATTGGCTACATCAGGGGGGTGCGGCCTAATATGCAAAGGAGTTCCTGCTACAAACCCCCCCCCCCCTGCTATACAGTGTTATGCCAGTCTGAGCCCAGTGATTGCAAGGGGCTTAGGCTGGAGTTCACTAGTTCAGGACTGTACCATAAATTAGTATTTCTTTTCTGCCTGAGCAAAGCCACTTCCCTTCCTCCCTTGCTGCAGCCGGGGCTATTTAGAATCACGACTGGCTGCAGCAGCAGCTCAAAGGGGGGCATTCCCCCCCCCTTCTTTTTTAGGTCCTTTCTCCGGAGAAGGAAGCGAGAAGGCAGCCTCCGCCTCTTCCTCCGCTGGGGAAAAGAAGAAGGTACCACAGAGAGTCGGCAGGTTGCCAAGTGAGCCCGGCAGCGTGACCGCCACCGCTGCATCGAGTTTCTTTAATGAAAGCCAGGAAAAAAGAGCACATTGCGGAGTGCCTTCAGAGAGAGCTAAGCTGGGCCCTCCAGTGATTGGAATCAATAAAAACAGTCCGCCGGGGAGCCTGGGCTGTGGGGTGGGGGGAGCACAGTCTCCACTCCAGCCTTCCAACTTGACTCTCCACTTTTTACTTCTTGCCTCGCAGAGTTAAACTCTGATCAACCAGGCGACTTTCTAAGCGTCCCTCTCCTTTTTATTTATGTTTTATCCAGGGGACTTGGGCCAGTGGACAGCACCTAGTTTCCCCCGGATTCCAGCTTCCCCCTTTTTTTCTTCTTTTTTGCAAGCCCGGGAGGAGGGAGGGCATGAAATGTGAGGAATGGGTTGTTTTTGTTTGACGTGAAGCCTTCTGAAGAGGACATCTTATACAGACAAGTGCATTTCTATTTGGGGGGGGGGGCTCCAGGGGAGGGAGGGAAGGAAGGAGAGAAAAGGAAAAGAAGGGTGCATTTTGCAGCCAGAGAAGAACACAGCGAAGAAATGGAGGGAAGGAGCCAAACGTGGAAATTTACCCAGGAGAAAGTGGTCCATTTGGAGGCTGAATTCTGACTCTGCCTCGGAGAGAGGAAGAATAAGCAGGAGCATCTGGGAACGCATGTTAAGAAATGACAAGATCACACGCTCAGTCTCAGGTAAGTCTCTTTTGGGGTTTTCCACGCTCGAGCATCTATCTAAAGCGCCAAAGTCAAAAGACGTACATCCTCATCTCCTTTTCCTAGTTCCTTAAGAAACATTTCCGAATCCCTCGCTTGCCCCTTCTTCGTGACATGTTGGTAGTTTTTAGTACAATCCATGGTGTGACGGTTTAAAAAATTCTGGAGCCTCCCAAAAGGGCTGCTCAAAAAGTCTCGCAATCCTCTGTGTTGTGTGTACGTGTGCGCGCTGTTTTTGTGTTTTAACTTAATTTATTCACGAGAATCCAGCCATTACGTAACTCCACCTGCCCCCTAAAGGACTCCGTGTTCTCTGCACTGGGAAACCCTGGCTTGCTCTTTTCATTGTGAAACATTACAGGGGCTGTACGCTGAACGTAAAAACACATTTCTGAAGGTTTGGGTAATGTTTTTTGCTCCCCCCCCCTCCTTAATGGAGCACGTTTCTCCCAGATCTGTTTTTATGGAGAGCTTTGTCGTCATGGCAGCTGTGCGGAAACAGACCTTGTGCTTTTCAGAACTTAGAAATATTCACACACTGATGATTCTCAAAAGGGTTTCACAAGACCAGAAGGGGCAGCTAAGTTGTGTATCCGTGTGTGCATTTTTAAAAAATGGTTATTTAATACCAACAGCCACAACATTAATGTCATGTAACCTATACATGACAGTCAATCATGCAAAAAACCCTTCATGATGCCAAACTTAAAACCACCCCAAAGCTTATTTTGGTACTAATGGTTTTAAAACAATTTATTAATAACATATGGTAACAATATCTAATTATATCATTACTATCCCTAACCCATATGATATTTTTCTAATCCCCCCTCCCTCCTTTACTAGACTTCCGCCAATGTTATATACTTAAGTTCACTTATAAAGGTACCCTTAACCCATCAAGGTTCAATTTCTCCCTTTTCTTAAATTCATTGTTAAAAAATTGCCCAATTTTCTTTCAAATTCCACTCTTTTTCTATATACCCTCTAAATTTCTTCCATTCCCTCTTAAACACTTCCAAATCATAGTCTCTTAAAGTTCTTGTTAGTTTATCCATCTCACTCCATGATAAAACTTTCACAATCCAATCCCATTTCTCTGGTATTTTTTCTTGTTTCCATAACTGCGCATATAATGTCCTAGCAGCTGAGAGCAAGTACCAAATTAGAGTTCTATCTTCTTTTGGAAATTTTTCCATTTGTAATGCCAACAGAAAAGTCTCTGCTGCTTTCTTAAAACCATATCCCAAAATTTGAGATATTTCTTGTTGTATCATCTGCCAAAACTTTTTCGCTTTTCCACAAGTCCACCACATATGGTAAAAAGAACCTTCATGTTTCTTACATTTCCAACATCTATCCGACATCTTTTTACTCATCTTTGCCAGTTTTTTCGGAGTCATATACCACCTATACATCATCTTGAAACAGTTCTCTTTAATGCTCTGACATGTTGATATTCTCATCAAGTTCTTCCAAAGATATTCCCATGTATCTATCTGTATTTCCTTGTTTATTTTGGTACTAATGAAGGAGTTATGCCCCCCCCCCTTTAGCTGTTGCAGAATGGAAAACAAAGCCAATGACTAGTGCATATGTGGGGAAGCATATGTGGATGAATGGGGGTGGGACTGCCAATCAGAACGCAGAAATGCACGGCCAGGAAGGAGGAGACACCGGGATAGCAAACTGGTCTGCCAACCCTCAAAAAGTGTTTCTTACTCAATTACTGTGTTCATTTATCATCTGGTGTTGGGGTGGGGGTGGGGGCGAGGGTAGCAGTTGATATGAGTAAACGAAAGCTAAGAAAGCAAGTGGAAGGGGTTGGGTGGGAACCATCGCAGCGTTCTCCAATTATCTTAGAAGCTCGATTGTCAACTGCTATTAGAGGCTTCTCAGCGAATGTCTGCAATCCCTTATGCCTGTGCTTCCAAAGTCGGGAGGGCGGAAAATGGTAAAAGGAACTGACAACTATCCTGATCTGTGGAAAAAAGCAAGGGAAGGGACGGTGGCTCAGTAGCAGAGCATCTGTTTGGGAAGCGGAAGGTCCCAGGTTCAATCCCTGGCATCTCCAACTAAAAAGGGTCCAGGCAAATAGGCGTGAAAAAACCTCAGCTTGAGACCCTGGAGAGCCTCATAAGTGTTAGGGAGGGGCGGTGGCTCAGTGGCAGAGCATCTGCTTGGGAAGCAGAAGGTCCCAGGTTCAATCCCTGGCATCTCCACAAAAAGTGTCCAGGCAAATAGGCGTGAAAAACCTCAGCTTGAGACCCTGGAGAGCCTCATAAGTGTTAGGGAAGGGTGGTGGCTCAGTGGCAGAGCATCTGCTTGGTAAGCAGAAGGTCCCAGGTTCAATCCCTGGCATCTCCAACTAAAAAGGGTCCAGGCAAATAGGCGTGAAAAACCTCAGCTTGAGACCCTGGAGAGCCTCATAAGTGTTAGGGAGGGGCGGTGGCTAAGTGGCAGAGCATCTGCTTGGTAAGCAGAAGGTCCCAGGTTCAATCCCTGGCATCTCCAACTAAAAAGGGTCCAGGCAAATAGGCGTGAAAAACCTCTGCTTGAGACCCTGGAGAGCCTCATAAGTGTTAGGGAGGGGCGGTGGCTCAGTGGCAGAGCATCTGCTTGGGAAGCAGAAGGTCCCAGGTTCAATCCCTGGCATCTCCACAAAAAGTGTCCAGGCAAATAGGCGTGAAAAACCTCAGCTTGAGACCCTGGAGAGCTTCATAAGTGTTAGGGAAGGGTGGTGGCTCAGTGGCAGAGCATCTGCTTGGGAAGCAGAAGGTCCCAGGTTCAATCCCTGGCATCTCCAACTAAAAAGGGTCCAGGCAAATAGGCGTGAAAAACCTTAGCTTGAGACCCTGGAGAGCCTCATAAGTGTTAGGGAGGGGCGGTGGCTCAGTGGCAGAGCATCTGCTTGGGAAGCAGAAGGTCCCAGGTTCAATCCCTGGCATCTCCACAAAAAGTGTCCAGGCAAATAGGCGTGAAAAACCTCAGCTTGAGACCCTGGAGAGCCTCATAAGTGTTAGGGAAGGGCGGTGGCTCAGTGGCAGAGCATCTGCTTGGTAAGCAGAAGGTCCCAGGTTCAATCCCTGGCATCTCCAACTAAAAAGGGTCCAGGCAAATAGGCGTGAAAAACCTCAGCTTGAGACCCTGGAGAGCCTCATAAGTGTTAGGGAAGGGCGGTGGCTCAGTGGCAGAGCATCTGCTTGGGAAGCAGAAGGTCCCAGGTTCAATCCCTGGCATCTCCAACTAAAAAGGGTCCAGGCAAATAGGCGTGAAAAACCTTAGCTTGAGACCCTGGAGAGCCTCATAAGTGTTAGGGAAGGGCGGTGGCTCAGTGGCAGAGCATCTGCTTGGGAAGCAGAAGGTCCCAGGTTCAATCCCTGGCATCTCCACAAAAAGTGTCCAGGCAAATAGGCGTGAAAAACCTCAGCTTGAGACCCTGGAGAGCCTCATAAGTGTTAGGGAAGGGTGGTGGCTCAGTGGCAGAGCATCTGCTTGGGAAGCAGAAGGTCCCAGGTTCAATCCCTGGCATCTCCAACTAAAAAGGGTCCAGGCAAATAGGCGTGAAAAACCTTAGCTTGAGACCCTGGAGAGCCTCATAAGTGTTAGGGAGGGGCGGTGGCTCAGTGGCAGAGCATCTGCTTGGGAAGCAGAAGGTCCCAGGTTCAATCCCTGGCATCTCCAACTAAAAAGGGTCCAGGCAAATAGGCGTGAAAAACCTTAGCTTGAGACCCTGGAGAGCCTCATAAGTGTTAGGGAGGGGCGGTGGCTCAGTGGCAGAGCATCTGCTTGGGAAGCAGAAGGTCCCAGGTTCAATCCCTGGCATCTCCAACTAAAAAGGGTCCAGGCAAATAGGCGTGAAAAACCTCAGCTTGAGACCCTGGAGAGCCGCTGCCAGTCTTAGTCGACAAGACTGACTTTGATGGACCAAGGGTCTGATTCAGTTGAAGGCAGCTTCATATGTCCATATGTCCAAGTAGGAAAGGGAGAATATCTTCAAACTCATTATTGTCAAAAATAAGCTCCCAGCCTCAGTAGTCCCTCTGAACATACACACACACTCTCTCAGCATTTTATACTGTTATTCCTGAAACTAATTCAGGAGGAAAGGTTATGGCACTACTCAGCCTGTATTGGTTAAAGTGAAATATGAACAGGTGATTTGCTGTCGCACACTCTTAATTGGACCGTGGCTGCTTGTATTGACTCACTGTAATCCGTCTTAAATTCTGGTGAGAAAGGAGGACTATAAATGAGAGAGGGAGGGAGGGAGAGAGAGACAGACAGACAGAGGGCTTACAGAT
Organism: Heteronotia binoei; assembly: GCF_032191835.1. Lineage (NCBI taxonomy): Eukaryota > Metazoa > Chordata > Lepidosauria > Squamata > Gekkonidae > Heteronotia > Heteronotia binoei. Next base: position 32,612,442 of record NC_083242.1, on the reverse strand, counting down.
GGGAGAATAGAAGAAAGTTTGAGTCCAGTGGCACCTTTAACTCCAACAAAAAGTAATTAAATGAAATAAATTCTGGGTCTAAGCTTTCACGTGCACGCACGCTTCAGATAGTAAAGCCTTTATCTTTGGTTCTCTCTGAATATCTTCCTATACATTTTTTTGTGCTTTGACATCAAAGTGAGACTCCTGTTCTTACTCCCGATACAATACCCAAAACGCTGTTCAAGCCAGCCTAGGTATATGGGGGACACTTGATGTGAGGTGGCCAGGGGTCGCAGAGGACTTTCAAAGGGGGCCAGGTGGGAAGGGGCCATGGGTCCATCAGGCCATGGTGACGAAAGGGAACCTCCTCGTCCAGAGGCAATCAACCCTTTCTTACGCTGCCAGGGAAATGCTGATGGACACTTTGGGATCAGTCAGTAATTTCTCTTCAGGCTAGTATGGCAAGGGATGCTGGAGGTTTTTGCCATCTTCTGGGTCACTGGGGATGTATGTGTGCGGGGAGGGTATATTTGTGAATTTCCTGCATTGTGCATGGGGTTGAACTAGATGACCCTGAAAGTCCCTTCCAACTCTTATGATTCTAACCTCTGAATGCCAGTGCTTATAGGGGTAACCGCTGCAAAAGGCCTTGGCCTGTACACTCTGCTTGAGCAAGCCATTGGCTCCTGTGTGAGATAGGATGCTGGACTAGATGGATCACTGTTCTGATCTAGTAGGCCTCTTCTGATGTTCTTAGGAAGGCCTTGTCCTCTATGCCCTGTCGTTGGTCCTTCAGAGGAATTGGTTCACCATTGTGTGAGACAGGATGCTGGACTAGCTGGACCACTTTTCTGGTCCAGCAGGGCTCTTTCTCATATTCTTATGCATGGGTTGATGAGTGGATGCTGGGGAGGGCTTGAGCTATATATATACCTTCATTTGCTTTATTCCTAGGCCTCTTTCCCAGCTTATGCATGAATGACCGGCCCTTCATGGCTTGCGTGAATGGGCTGGGGGCAAAAGAATGACAGAATTTTCATAATTCTGCACCCACCTGCCTGAGTAGATATAAATTACCTGCCTACCAACTTCTTCTCAATTTGACCCAGAGAGAACTCCAGCTTTCTGGGTTACACGTCTGAGGATGCCAGTCACAGTCGCTGGCGAAACGTCAGGTCTCACACAATGCCAAGACCATGGCCATGCAGCCCAGAAAATCTACAACGACCAATCTGCACCCATTGATCACGAGACAGATGAGGCAATGATCAGAGTGGACCAGGCATTAACTTGGCACCAAAAGACCAGCAGTCCCATTGGGTAGCCTCAAACCAGGTAAAGGGGCAAGCCTGATTAGCTTAACAGAGGGGAACGCTGATGCCAACACGTAACCACGGCCAAGGCTCACGGGTTAGAGGTTGCCACTTTTTATTTCAAAAATGCTGCCAACTGAGGAGGCTGGAGGCAGAGCCAGTGACAACTCCAGGACCAAGTCAGAAGGACTCAAGAAAGAACCCAGCGTCTTTGCTTACTCCAGCGGCTACACTAGGATTGTATTCTAGAGCAGGGGTGCCAAACTCATTTGTTATGAGGGCCAGAGCTGACATAAATGAGACCTTGGCAGGTCAGGTCGTGTGGGTCATAAAACCAGCTTGAGATATAAACTTTATAAGCGACACTGACAAACGCAATTTAAAATGTTGTATCTCTCCTGTGTGATTGAGGGAACTGGGCAAAGGAAGCTCTGGTTCTTTCCCACCCTGCCCAGGGGATAAGCCACAGCCATAGAAGGAAGAGGGTCTTTGCTCTGTAACTCCTGTGCGATTGAGCAAACTTGGCAAAGCAAGCTGTGCCATAGAAGGCAGCGAGAAAAAGAAGAAAGCAGACTATGTACTGTCTCGCACAGGGGCCAACCAGTTCCTCTGGAGGGCCAACAACAGGGCAGAGAGGCCGAGGCCTTCCCCTGAGAAGAACATCAGAAGAGCCCTGCTGGATCAGACCAGGAATGGTCCATCTAGCCCAGCATCCCATCTCACATAGGGGCCAACCAGTTCCTCTGGAGGGCCAACAACAGGGCAGAGAGGCCGAGGCCTTCCCCTGAGAAGAACATCAGAAGAGCCCTGCTGGATCAGACCAGGAATGGTCCATCTAGTCCAGCATCCCATCTCACACAGTGGCCAACCAGTTCCTCTGGAGGGCCAACAACGGGGCAGAGAAGCCGAGGCCTTCCCCTGAGAAGAACATCAGAAGAGCCCTGCTGGATCAGACCAGGGAGGGTCTATCTTATCCATCATCCTGCCTCACACAGAGGCCAAGCAGTTCCTCCAGAGAGCCAACCTCAGGGCACAGAGGCCGAGGCCTTCCCCTGATGCTGCCTCCTGGCTCTGGAAATCAGAGGCTTCGTGCCTGTGAACGTGGAGGTTCCCCTCTGTCACCCTGGCTAGTGGCCATTAATAGACTTCATGAATCCGTCTAATCCGCTTGTAAAGCTGTTTATTCCTGTGGCCCTCAAGACATTCTCTGGCAGCAAATTCCACATTATAACTACTCTCTGTGTAACGGTAATCTATAGATGGGAAAGGTGAAGTGTAGCCAAACAAAAGCAGGGAGTCCGCGAGTCGCCCTCCCGCCAGCCATGAAAGACTAACCCTTTCTCTTTCTTATTCTGTCCAGTCGTATACTATCGATATATTGCCAGCGCCTCCGTGTTCTCCAGACACACAAAGTCTGTCTCTCAGGGTTTGCGCAGGCAAGAAAGGCTTGCTTGGTTCAGGTGATAACGACTGCAGGATTCATAGCAACACAAGGGTATTTGCCCGTTCCCAGCCCTGAGTTCTATTCTCTAACTTGCATCCCATTTCATCTTGGAACGAAGTTTTACTCTTGCGGTGACCCACACGGCTGATGAATCACCCCAACGGAGACCAGATTAATTCAAGCAGTGGTATTTTTAAGATAGTAAACAATCCATCAGAGGGGCATAAATTTCCGCAGCTCTCTCTGGCACGCTCCGTTTGCACTCCAAACAGCTTTAAAAAATTATTCTTCTCGAGCGCTCCGAGAGCCAGCCCTCTCTCAAAGACTATACATTTCTCGGTGCTTATTTGGGAGCGGATCACACTGAACCCAAACGGATCCCTCTGCCAAGTGAACGTGGTTAGGAACGGGCCACGAGGCAGAAAGCACGCAGCCCGCAACGAGATCGCTTGCAAGCCGGAGTGGCATTTCTCAGGCGTACAAAAATAGCGCTCGGTGCTTTCTAATTTAGAAGGTAGATAAGAAATACAGACAGGCAGGCAGCTATTTGAAAGGTTTAGGTGGACCTCTTTGATAAGCAGCTAGTTCATTTGCTGTTGCTGAAACAGTTAGAGCCACAAACTGGAATCAATCAGAACTACTATGTAGGGTGGCCAATCTCAAGGTGGGGCCTGATCTCCAGAAGAAAATGGCCGTTTTCAGGGGTGCAATTCTAGCAGGAGCTCCTTTGCACATTAGGCCACACCCCCTGATGTAGCCAATCCTCCAAGAGCTTATGAGAAAGAGCCTTGTAAGCTCTTGGAGGGTTGGCTGCAATGGGGGATGTGGCCTAATATGCAAATGAGCTCCTGCTAGAATTCCACCCTGACTGTTTTGGAGGGTGGACTTCATACCCGCTGAGGTCCCCCCCCCAAGCCTCACCCTCCCCAGGCTCCACCCCCAAATCTCCAGGAATTTCTCAACCAAGTGGGCAACCTTACCACCATCCTAGTCTCTGAATCACGGGTGTTGAACTCACTTGTTACGAGGGCTGGATTCTGACACAAATGCCACTTTGTTGGACCAGGCTTGCGTGCCATAAATGTAGTGCCCGCTATGGGAGATGTGAATTGTAGAAAGGGCACAGGGAAACCTAATTAATGGGACTGGGTTTTTTTTACTCAAAATACAAAACTGCTTTAAACGACTGCAGAATTCACAGCAACGCTAGTGTATTTGCACTACAGTATTTCCTTAAAATATCTCCTTGATGCCCACCTTCCCATGTTCTTCACCCATTACTCATGAGCGCAGGGACAGTATATAGGGACATAATGCCCAGACTTGGTCATCTGGCAATAAAGGTAATGGCCAGTTGCTTGCAAGCCGGTTCTGGTCCATGGGCCGTGATATGTTTGACAACCCCACTCTAAAGGAATGGTTCAACAAAACCTCACATATTGCCTCATTGACAACATGAGCATTCTCAGAGAACCTGAAAGAGTTCTTTCAATAAGGATGATATTTTTAGGAAACATTGAAAACTGTTTATTATCTTCTAGAACCGGGGGGGGGGGGGGAGGGGAACAGACCAATACTCCCTCTAACCTGTGGGGTCTTGTGAGCAAAAAAATCTACCTCATGAACTACTGACATTAAAGTTGTGAGCTGCTGCATAAACTGAGTTTGCTCTGAGGCCATTTTTTCCTCAGCGAAGATAAAAAAAAATGTGTGAGCTGGAGGCTTAAAAACTGTGAGCTAGCTCACGCTAACTCAGCTGACAGGGAACGCTGGAACAGACCAAGGGTACTTAGATGGGAGACCACCAAGGAAGACCAGGGCTGCTACAACGAGGACGATAACAGCAAACCACCTCAACTCATCTCTTATCTTGGAAACGCCACGAAGGAGAAGCTTTATGAAGTGTCCGGGATCTGGCTGTGAGTCCACAGCGCCCTTTGCCTTTAATTATTAGAATTTTTTTGAAGACAGAATGAAAAACAAATACATACTAGGCCAAAGTGGGTCATATGAGGGGTGAGATCCAGGAATGGATCTACTGAGAGCCAGTTTGGTGCAGTGGCTAAGTGCGCGGACTCTTATCTGGGAGAACCGGGTTAGATTCCCCACTCCTCCACTTGCAGCTGCTGGAATGGCCTTGGGTTAGCCAGAGCTCTCGCAGAGCTGTCCTTGAAAGGGCAGCTTCTAGGAGAGCTCCCTCAGCCTCACCCACCTCACAGGGTGTCTGTTGTGGGGGAGGAAGGTAAAGGAGATTGTGACTGCTCTGAGGCTCTGAGATTCAGAGCATAGGGCGGGATATAAATCCAATATCATCATCATCTTCTAAGCTAAACTATAACCATGGTGGGCTCCAGTTCAGAAAAGTGGTGTGCAGGAAGAGAAGTGACCCCCCCCCTCCCCGCCAGACACACATGCCTTTAAACAACAGGCAAGAAGAGGCCTTTCTTTTTGCTCTTCCAGAGTAGAGAATTCCTTCTGATTGTCCAAATGGTATGGGTGGGGAAAGATTAAGCCTCTCCTGCATCTGAATTAGTGTCCCCTGAAACAGCCGTTTCCCTTTATAAAATGTGCACTCAGGTCTGTTTGGACCTTCCAGCGTCTCACCTAATTTGGCCCTTCTGAGTACGATGAACAAATGCACACTTCTGTGCAATTATTTCATGTATTCTTTTCCTCCGCTCCCAGTACAGGCAGAGGCAATCAGGTACCGAATACTTGTAGGAGGTTTTGGCAGCCAAGTGTCTCTGCAAGCTTTAAAAGCTTTCATGCATGCTTCTCCAGAAAACGTTGTCAAGAGAATTCCAGTAAAAGGCACATGGAGAGTCTTTCCTGGAAGGAAGGCCTGATCCTTGATTCTAAAGCTCTGAAACCAGGCTTCAGACAAAGAAGGAAAAACACTCTGCACCTCATCAAAGACACTTTTATTCATGAGGAAAAACTTCCCTGTTATGTTAAATACTGGATTTGATGCACTGGAGTTCAAACAGGGACATGCTTTATTGATCACTACATATTAAGACGAAATGGCAGGGCCGCAATCCCACTGGAGAGCCAGTTTGGTGTAGTGGTTAAGTGAGCGGACTTTTATCTGGGAGAACCGGGTTTGATTCCCCACTCCTCCACTTGCACCTGCTGGAATGGCCTTGGGTCAGCCATAGCTCTCTTATCTGGGAGAACTAGGTTTGATTCCCCACTCCTCCACTTGCACCTGCTGGAATGGCCTTGGGTCAGCCATAGCCCTGGCAGAAGTTGTCCTTGAAAGGGCAGCTGCTGTGAGAGCCCTCTCAGCCCCACCCACCCCACAGGGTGTCTGTTGTGGGGAGAGAAGATAAAGGAGATTGTGAGCTGCTCTGAGACTCTGTCCTTGAAAGGGCAGCTTCTGGGAGAGCTCTCAGCCCCATCCACCTCACAGGGTGTCTGTTGTGGGGGAGGAAGGTAAAGGAGATTGTGAGCCGCTCTGAGACTCTTCGGAGTGGAGGGCGGGATATAAATCCAATATCTTCTTCTTCTTCTATCTTCTTATATGCATGCAAAAGAACCCCTGCGCTCCTAACCAAGTCAGCAAGGATTGGCTGAACAAACACAAGATCCTTCAAGGTCTCCTTCACAACCGGCCTCAGAGTGGAAGAGTGTGAACAAGGATCTCCATCTAGAACTTAAGTCCAACAGGTTTCTTGTTTAAATATAAATATAAGGCTTACTTAAGAAGACGACCATAGATTTATACCCCACCCTTCTCTCTAAATCAGAGCCTCAGGGCAGTTTACAATCTCCTTTATCTTTCCCCTCCCCACAACAGACACCCTGTGGGGCTGAAAGAGCTCTTACAGAAGCTGCCCTTTCAAAGACAGCTCTGCGAGAGTTATGGCTCACCCAAGGCCATTCCAGCAGCTGCAAGTGAAGAAGCGGGGAATTCGTGCACTTATCCACTACACAAAAAAACCCCAGGATTGTGACCATGTTAGGAACTCCAGGACCTGGGTGGTTTTGAAACAAAGGATCTCTCTTGTCCAAAAAAGAGACTTTTCTGTCAAGATCCATACATATATGCACCTTTCTCTAACAATGCAATCGTAAGAAGAGTTATGCCCTTCTAGGCCCACTGACTTCAAGAAAAGTTACCAGGAGTGTCGAACTCATTTGTTATGAGGGCCGGATATGACATAAATGAGACCTTGTCAGGACGGACTATGTGTGTCATAAAATGTAACGCCAGGTAGCACAGATATAAACTTTATGAAGGACACAAACACAAAGATTTTTTTAAAAACTTAAAATGTTTAAAAGATTAGCACTCTTGCAATATTTATTTAACGGTTTTTGATAACTGACCCCTCTTGCTCTGACTTATTGCATCAAAATCTAGAGACGATGTCTGTGCTGTAGCAATCTTGAGTATGCTGTTCAGGTGTTGTTCAGGTGTGTGTCTGTACGCTGCAAACCTACTTTTGACTTAACATCCATTAAGAAAATGTCATGGTCAATGCTTTGAGCCTACGACTCAGGGGAAAACATGAAATGGCTGGGCACTTTGAGCTTTTGTACATAAGTTACTTCATGTGCTGGTCAGCCAATGGAGAAAATAGAGGCTTTGCTCTGCAGCTCCTGTGCATTTGAGCAAGCCTGGCAAAGCAAGTTGATATGCAGAAGGAAGCAAGAGAGAAGGAGAAGGAAGCAGATGACGGTGAGTTGCTCGTGGGCGGAGCCCTTCAGGGGCCTGATCCAACCTTCAGGCTGCATGTTTGACACCCCTGCGTTACACCATTTTAAACCCTTTAACTATACTGTCCTTTAAAGGGTGCAACTCTCCTTAGGGCTACACAGTAACCAAATAATTCCATAACGCTAAGGCAGTATCTTCATTAACAGCGTCAGGTGTTCCTTTTATTATGTTCCGGTGATGCAGAGCAGAAATTCTTCTTAAAAAGCAATTATGATTCTAAGGCTCCAAATTAAAACCCGTCCGCTGCTTATTAAAAATGCTTCACAGAACTCATTTGAGAGTTGGCTGGCTGCAGAAACGAAGACAAAACAGGAATTACACTGCAGTGATCAGTTAAAGTTAACAAAAAAAAAAGGTTTCTCTATTGCTTCAGTAGTAAATGCTCTGTGAATAGCTCCATCTATAAATGAATAGTAAGTTTTAATTTTTCAGGTACAGTTGCTATACCGCATGTCTGATTCTGAACCTGACTGTCTTATGGGTAGAAGAACCCAAAGAATGAGGCCAAGGTACAAGGAGAAGCCATGAGAAAAGAAGGGCACTCACTTTTTTAAAGGAAAAGGCCGATATCCTGAGATGCTGCACTGTGAGATCTTGGCCACCATTTTAAGGAAGAGTGACCCACGGCGCAGAGTGGTAAAGCTGCAATACTGCAGTCGTAGCCCTCTGCTCACGACCTGAGTTCGATCCCAGCAGAAGCTGGTTCAGGTAGCCGGCTCCAGGATGAATCAGCCTTCCATCCTTCCGAGGTCGGTCAAAGGAGTCCCCAGCTTGCTGGGGGGAAAGTATAGATGACTGGGGAAGGCAAGGGCAAACCACCCCGTAAAAAGTCTGCTGCCGTGAAAACACTGTGAAAGCAACGTCACCCCAGAGTTGAAAATGACTGGTGCTTGCACAGGGGACTACCTCTTTTTTTTTTTTTTACTGACCACCCCATGCTTGTGAGCCAGGTGGGTGGGAGAAGAAGGGAAGGGGGTGGAGGCACCACTACTGCCCCCCATGTGAGCCAGGCAAACAGGTAGGCAATGAGGAAGAGGAAGAAGCTTCCTTGCTCCCTCCCCGCCCCCCAGCCACTGTTGCGTGACTCAGCCAAGCGAGCAAGCAGGGGAAGGGATAGGATTTCCCCCCTTTCCTGCGAGACTCATGCCCCCCCCATAAGTTTGAACTATTCATCTTCTGCAAACAATTCCAAAAATTATCGAAGGGAGATGTCACAAGTTTTTCCAACTCACAAGGCCGTTCTCTTTGCCAAGGGACTGTTCAACAATTAAAATCACATGAGAGAGAAGTATTATATTATTATTTTATTAAATTTATAGACTGCCCTTCCCCAAAGGGCTCAGGGCTGGTGCACAACAGGTTAAAATACACAGGACAATTAATTTCAGTTTACAATGAAACAACAGGCCTTAACGATGGCCTCAAATTGCACTTCTCTCCCTTCCTCGGGTAGATCAGGGATTGGTCATGGAACAGGCCATAATGAGAGCCACAGTGTGAGCTGTTGATGACAGCCCCGGCAAAACATCTGTTTTGCACGCCCTGTGGAACTGAGCAAGGTCCCACAGGGCACCAATGTCACCAGGTGATGTGAATAGCTGATTTACAAACACAAGTTTTAGAAGTGGCATTATTTCTCCATTAAAACACATGTGTTGAAAAACCTGGTGGCACAGAGACTATAAGAACATGACTGTAGGATGGACAACCCCCAAGTCCAGCTTTATCTCAATGATGAAAGCCTCTGGGAGCTTGTGATAAGCTCCTGTTCTCTCAGACTCCAACACCCAACATGGGAAGAATCTATCTTTAATATAATAAAAGCCCTTTCACCTTGGCAAAACTGAGCAACAAGACTGGTTGGGAATGGGCGCATCAACCTATGGCCCGTTAAACTATCAATAAAGAGTGCTCGCATGCCATTGGTTGAGTCTGGTTCTCTCTCCCGCCTGAGTGGTTGATGCTAGCCGGCAAAGCTAATTCTGTCACTAAAAGGCAACCAATCTTAGTCCTGGCAGCTAATGGCTTTCGGAGAGCCAGTTTGGTGTAGTGGTTAAGTGTGCGGACTCTTATCTGGGAGAACCGGGTTTGATTCCCCACTCCTCCACTTGCACCTGCTGGAATGGCCTTGGGTCAGCCAGAGCTCTGGCAGAGGTTGTCCTTGAAAGGGCAGCTGCTGTGAGAGCCCTCTCAGCCCCACCCACCTCACGGGGTGTATGTTGTGGGGGGGGGGAGGTAAAGGAGATTGTGAGCCGCTCTGAGTCTTTTCGGAGTGGAGGGCGGGATATAAATCCAATATCTTCTTCTTCTTCTTCTTTCCCTACTTTCCCATTGGCCGAGCAGCCTGTTGCACTGATTCACAGAGGAGACAAAGAAACCATTCCCTCAATTGGATGAGGACTCCTCTCTGTCCTCCTCTGGAAAGGGGGGAAAATGGCATCCTGTGGCAACAGACCAGATGAAGAGAGGAAAAGTGAGATACAGAGAGAGTGTCAGTTCCTGCACTTAATGCTATCAGAGACAGACGGTTCATCTGAAAGGTATCACTATAGGTCTCTGAAGCAGAACTCATTGAGGCCAGTCCTGACTATCGCTGCCAGTTCCAGGTTGGTGGGAAAGTCCCGGAGATTCTGTGGTGGAGTCTGAGGACGGCATAGGAGTTAGGGCTTCAGAGAGGGGTCTTCTTGCTGTGGAACCTGAGTGGGTGATTCTGGACCAGTCAAAGACTTCCAGCCTAACCTGCCTCACAGGATTGTTGTTCAGATCAAAGGGGGAAGAGGAGAATGATGTAAGCTGCTTTGGTTTCCCCTACCCTGTGGAGAAAGACTGTCTTTTTCCTATGTAGAGGCTGCAGGGAGGGGGAAGGCGATGGAAAGTTGAAATCAGAGGGGCAGATAAAGGTAAGGAAATAGGGTTGCCAACATCAGGTTAGGAGATTCCTGGAAATTTAAGGTATGGGGCCTGCAGAGGGTGGGGTTTGAGAAGGGGTGGGACCTCAGACAGGTATGATGCTATTTCCTCCTGGGTAACCACTGTTACCAATCTCCAGATTACAATTGCTCTCAAGATGGCAGAGATCAGCTCCCGTTGAGGGGTGTGGGGGGGGGGGGGTTGAATGCCTTCACTTAGGTGGGTGGGAGGACAGCAAGGTTGGAGGGGGGCACTCACCCAGAGCCTTTTTCTAGAGCCCATTGTATTTTTCTCCAGAATGGGTTTTATTTCTAGTACCAACATGTGCTGTATAAATACTATGTTTAGTATCACTACCCAAATACAGATGCAAACACCAATCCTCATCCGCAGTCTTTTCTACAACCTAGGTCAGTGAGAGTTTTTTTTCGAGCTTATGGTTCTGTTCCTGTCTTTCATCCAAAAGTAATGGGCTGTTTTTATGTACCATTGCTTGTAGATGCTGAGACGAAGGGAAACAATTGTTGTACCTTATTTATTTTTAAATTATCATTTATTTACTTAATTTACACCCTGCTTTTCTCCCCAGTCAGGACCCAAAGTGGCTTACCTCCTTCTCCTCTGAGGAGGCTCCAGTGGTTTTTTTAATTGGCTTATTGAAACTTAGTCTATTTTTTTTGTTTTAACTGAGAATCTTTGACCTAAAGAATGTCTGGCTGTTGGTAATCAGCTGCTAGCCATTGCGGAATGCACTGGGGATCCTAAAAGGCAGCGCTGAAAGCAAAAAAGGACATGATTTTTGAATAACAACCTTCTTCCCAGCCAAGCATGTACAATATCCCGAAACTGACAGTTTTATAGCCCTCTCCGGTTTTCTGCAAAATGAAATCCAAACTCGTGAGTGGAACACGGCCTCCAAATCTTTGAGCAATTATCGAGCAAGGAAAAACCACCAACCCCAGAAAGTGGCGCCTTGAATTAGTTTGCCGAACAGTTAGAGCGCGCCCACAGACAGGCCCGGCTTTCTGCCTCCGCTTTCCACATCACTGGAATGACGGCAATCCAGCCATGGTTCGTGACGAGAAACGTTTCCATCCCACCGATGTCTTCCTACATCCAAGGGAGTCAGATATCGAGTGGCTAACGAAACGAGTTCAACCAGAGGGCGTGTGTTAAGCAGCTGTGATGATGCAGTTTTGGTGTTCAAACACAATGTCGGCGTAGAAGTCTGCTACGGACATCTGCCTTCCTTCCACCTTAGGCCCATGAACATGCACGCACTCAGCAACAACAAAAAAGACCATATCTGTCTGGGTGAGCAGACTATGCCAAGGCCTGTATATCACATGAACGCCCATGAACAATCACGAAGCTTCCTTATACTGAATCAGACCCTTGGTAAATCAAGGTTAGTATCCACTCAGATTGGCAGTGGCTTTCCAGTGTCTCAGGCAAGGTAGTTCATCGTCTTCGTCTTCTTCTTATTATTATTATTAAGAACATAAGAACATAAGAGAAGCCATGTTGGATCAGGCCAACAGCCCATCCAGTCCAACACTCTGTGTCACACAGTGGCAAAAAATTTTGTATATACACACACACTGTGGCTAATAGCCACTGTTGGACCTGTGCTCCATATTTTTATCTAAACCCCTCTTGAAGGTGGCTATGCTTGTGGCCGCCACCACCTCCTGTGGCAGTGAATTCCACATGTTAATCACCCTTTGGGTGAAGAAGTACTTCCTTTTATCCGTTTTAACCTGGCTGCTCAGCAATTTCATCGAATGCCCACGAGTCCTTGTATTGTGAGCAAGGGAGAAAAGTACTTCTTTCTCTACTTTCTCCATCCCATGCATTATCTTGTCAACCTCTATCATGTCACCCCGCGGTGGACGTTTCTCCAAGCTAAAGAGCCCCAAGCGTTTCAGCCTTTCTTCATAGGGAAAGTGTTCCAGCCCTTTAATCATCCTAGTTGCCCTTTTCTGGACTTTCTCCAATGCTATAATATCCTTTTTGAGGATATTAGTTTATTTATATGCCACCCATTCCCCCACGGGGGCTCAGGGCGGAGTACATAATAAAACAAACAATCGAGAACAGCTAAAATCATAACAAAATCAGTTACAGCATTGAGCGTAGAATCTAATCAGCGCTTTACATACCATATATTATGATGTTACATAACCCACTGGGGTGGGGTGGGGGGTGGGCTCCCTCTGGGAATCCTACCCCCCCCAGGGAAAGTGCATGCGCAATACATAGCCTCTCCTCTCCCGGTGTAGTGAACGCCGCATGGTCACTGTCTGGCTATGCCTGGCAGATGGTCACTGCAATGGCCTCTCCTGCATTACTGCATCCGTAGCAACACCTTCTCGCTGGTCCCCCCCCCCCCGTTTTCACAGAGTTTGCTACGTCATGGTCTCTTCCTCTGAGAACGCACGCATAGCTGGTCTTGAGGACAAAAGGAGATTGAGGAAGAATCGCACTGCTACAGGACCAACCCTAAATCAGACTTTTCCCTGCAGCCGCTGTGGCCGGACCTGCCTGTCCCACATTGGTCTTGTCAGCCACCAGCGAGCCTGCAGCAAACGTGGACTGTTGCGCCCTTCTTGGATCTTCGTTCGCGAAGCCAAGCCGAGAGAGCGAGACATAACCCACTGGCCTCCCCGTCAGTAACCAACAGTCCAAATAATGATGAAATAGCATCGCTATATTAATAGCATAATTCCCCCCCCGGCACTGATGATGGTACAACAGGGGAGGCCAGCTTATCTAACAAATGGATGCCCGCTGCCTCATCCAAAAGCCTGGCGGAACAGCCCCGTTTTACAGGCCCCATGAAAGGCTAACAGATCTCTATAAGGAGCTGATTCCACCAGGTCAGGGCCAGGACCGAAAAGGCCCTGCTGCCTGATCCTTTTAGCTGGAGATGTCAAAGATTTAACCTGGGACCTTCTGCACATCAAGCAGCTGCACAAAGCAGGAGTCAAGCTGCACCTTTAAGACCAACAAAGTTTTATTCAGAATGTGAGCCGTGGCCCCTCCCTCTCACGTCACTTTAATTTATTATGGTTTTGTTTGCTTCGTGCGTCAAAAAGCCCTCCCCTCAAATGCCAAAAAGGAACTTTCCTTCCAAATCGAAGCCCTTTCCTTGGAAAACATTTTCCAACAATATCAAGAGGAATGCAGGGAGTAAGTAAGAAACAGCACGAAGGAAAAGAGACGGTTTGTAAGTATGAAGAACAGGAAAGCAAAGCGGGTGGAGGGGGTGGGGAGAGACAAGCAGCGTATGGGGACATTAGCCTCTAGGAGAATAACTGCAGAGGATAACGGGGAGGGAAAGGAGCAGTCTGCCTGTTCTATCTTAGCAGGAAATAAAATATGCGTCTATTCCAGATGATTAAACATACGCTTCTGTTGAAGAAGCAATCTGAGTAAACCACATCTGCAGTACAGACAGTTGAGAATTAAACCTGAATTAAATCCCGCCTCCATGTGGAATGACAAGCGGCATGCCAACCAACCACTGTCCAATCAGCGCAAGCCGGATGCATTCCATTTGTTAGAATTTGTTTCCCAAAGTACACCACGATGCCTTGTGTGGTTGCTCCATCTCCACAATTCAAATCAATAGACCAAGCAAGCCTACAGAAATAAGTTCATTTTGTACACATCACACAAATCACAGGATCCAGATTTCCTTAACACAGAATAAGGACATAAGAAAAGCCCTGCTGGATCAGACCAGTGAAGGTCCATCTAGTCCAGCCTCCTGTCTCACACAGTGACCACCCAGTTCCTCTGGAGCACCAACAACAAGGCATAGAGGCCAAGGAATAAGGACATTAAAAAGTCACGCTGGATCAGACCAGTGGTCCATTGAATCCAGCATCTTGACTCACACAGCGGCCAACCAGTTCCTCTGGACAACCAAAAACAGGGCATAGAGAGGCTTGATAAGTAGAAGACGACGACACTGGATTTATATTCCGCCCTCCACTCAGAGTGGCTCACAATCTCCTTTACCTTCCTCCCCCACAACAGACACCCTGTGAGGTGGGTGGGGCTGAGAGGATTCCCACAGAAGCTGCCCTTTCAAGGACAACCTCTGCCAGAGCTATGGCTGACCCAAGGCTATGCTAGCAGGTGCAAGCGGAGGAGTGGGGAATCAAACCCGGTTCTCCCAGATAAGAGAGCTCTGGCTGACCCAAGGCCATGCTAGCAGGTGCAAGCGGAGGAGTGGGGAATCAAACCCGGTTCTCCCAGATAAGAGAGCTCTGGCTGACCCAAGGCCATGCTAGCAGGTGCAAGCGGAGGAGTGGGGAATCAAACCCGGTTCTCCCAGATAAGAGAGCTCTGGCTGACCCAAGGCCATGCTAGCAGGTGCAAGCGGAGGAGTGGGGAATCAAACCCGGTTCTCCCAGATAAGAGAGCTCTGGCTGACCCAAGGCCATGCTAGCAGGTGCAAGCGGAGGAGTGGGGAATCAAACCCGGTTCTCCCAGATAAGAGAGCTCTGGCTGACCCAAGGCCATGCTAGCAGGTGCAAGCGGAGGAGTGGGGAATCAAACCCGGTTCTCCCAGATAAGAGAGCTCTGGCTGACCCAAGGCCATGCTAGCAGGTGCAAGTGGAGGAGTGAGGAATCAAACCCGGTTCTCCCAGATAAGAGAGCTCTGGCTGACCCAAGGCCATGCTAGCAGGTGCAAGCGGAGGAGTGGGGAATCAAACCCGGTTCTCCCAGATAAGAGAGCTCTGGCTGACCCAAGGCCATGCTAGCAGGTGCAAGCGGAGGAGTGAGGAATCAAACCCGGTTCTCCCAGATAAGAGAGCTCTGGCTGACCCAAGGCCATGCTAGCAGGTGCAAGCGGAGGAGTGGGGAATCAAACCCGGTTCTCCCAGATAAGAGAGCTATGGCTGACCCAAGGCCATGCCAGCAGGTGCAAGCGGAGGAGTGGGGAATCAAACCCGGTTCTCCCAGATAAGAGTCCGCGCACTTAACCACTACACCAAACTGGCTCTCAGCGTCAGAAGAGCCCTGCTGGATCAGAGCAGGCGTCCACCTTGTCCAGTATCTCATCTCATGCAGTGGTCAATCAGCTCTTAGGAGGGGGGAGGGTCCAACAACAGGGCATGGGAGACCAAGCCCTTCCACTGATCTTGCTTCTTGGCAATGGGATTCAGAGGTTGACTACCTCCGAATGCGGTTCCCCCCCCACCACCAATTAAAGAAAAATACCAACAGACTTTCACATGATTTGCATGGAGGAGTGCCTAGAGTTTTAGCTAAGGACCCAGGAAACTCAGGTTCAAAATCCCGCCGGGTGATTTTGGGTCAGTCCCTCACTCCTAGCCTGACCTACCTCATGAGATCGTTGTAAGGATAAACAGGAGGAGGGGGAGCATGAGGTTCAGATCTGCTTTGCGTCGTCAGCTGGAGGTAAAGGTAAAAGTAGTCCCCTGTGCAAGCACCAGTCGTTTCTGACTGGGGTGCCGTCGCAGCACAACATTTCCACGGCAAACTCTTTAGCGGGTGGTTTGCCTCTGCCTTCCCCAGTCATCTACAACTGGAGATATAAGAATCTAAATTAAGCTGCGGAGTCTTGAGAGACAAAATTCTACTTTGTGAGCTACTGGCATTAAAGCTGTGAGCTTCTGAAGGCATGAGCTTGCTCTGGGGCCATTTTTCCTGAGCTAGGACAAAAATGTGTGAGCTGGCAGCTGGAGGTTGAAAAACTGTGAGCTAGCTCACACCAGCTCAGCGTAGAGGGAACAATGCTCCCTAGCAGCTGGAGGCTGAAAAACTATGAGCTAGCTCACACCAGCTCAGCTTAGAGGGAACACTGCTCCCTAGAAGCTGGAGGCTGAAAAACTATGAGCTAGCTCACACCAGCTCAGCTTAGAGGGAACACTGCTCTCCAGCAGCTGGAGGATGAGAAACTATGAGCTAGCTCACACCAGCTCAGCGTAGAGGGAACACTGCTCCCTAGAAGCTGGAGGCTGAAAAACTATGAGCTAGCTCACACCAGCTCAGCTTAGAGGGAACACTGCTCCCTAGCAGCTGGAGGCTGAAAAACTATGAGCTAGCTCACACCAGCTCAGCGTAGAGGGAACACTGCTCCCTAGCAGCTGGAGGCTGAAAAACTATGAGCTAGCTCACACCAGCTCAGCTTAGAGGGAACACTGCTCTCCAGCAGCTGGAGGATGAGAAACTATGAGCTAGCTCACACCAGCTCAGCGTAGAGGGAACACTGCTCCCTAGAAGCTGGAGGCTGAAAAACTATGAGCTAGCTCACACCAGCTCAGCTTAGAGGGAACACTGCTCCCTAGCAGCTGGAGGCTGAAAAACTATGAGCTAGCTCACACCAGCTCAGCGTAGAGGGAACACTGCTCCCTAGCAGCTGGAGGCTGAAAAACTATGAGCTAGCTCACACCAGCTCAGCTTAGAGGGAACACTGCTCTCCAGCAGCTGGAGGATGAGAAACTATGAGCTAGCTCACACCAGCTCAGCGTAGAGGGAACACTGCTCCCTAGCAGCTGGAGGCTGAAAAACTATGAGCTAGCTCACACCAGCTCAGCTTAGAGGGAACACTGCTCTCCAGCAGCTGGAGGATGAGAAACTATGAGCTAGCTCACACCAGCTCAGCGTAGAGGGAACACTGCTCCCTAGAAGCTGGAGGCTGAAAAAACTATGAGCTAGCTCACACCAGCTCAGCGTAGAGGGAACACTGCTCCCTAGAAGCTGGAGGCTGAAAAACTATGAGCTAGCTCACACCAGCTCAGCTTAGAGGGAACACTGCTCCCTAGCAGCTGGAGGCTGAAAAACTATGAGCTAGCTCACACCAGCTCAGCTTAGAGGGAACACTGCTCTCCAGCAGCTGGAGGATGAGAAACTATGAGCTAGCTCACACCAGCTCAGCGTAGAGGGAACACTGCTCCCTAGCAGCTGGAGGCTGAAAAACTATGAGCTAGCTCACACCAGCTCAGCTTAGAGGGAACACTGCTCCCCAGCAGCTGGAGGATGAGAAACTATGAGCTAGCTCACACCAGCTCAGCTTAGAGGGAACACTGCTCCCCAGCAGCTGGAGGATGAGAAACTATGAGCTAGCTCACACCAGCTCAGCTTAGAGGGAACACTGCTCCCTAGCAGCTGGAGGCTGAAAAACTATGAGCTAGCTCACACCAGCTCAGCTTAGAGGGAACACTGCTCCCTAGCAGCTGGAGGCTGAAAAACTATGAGCTAGCTCACACCAGCTCAGCTTAGAGGGAACACTGCTCCCTAGCAAATGTGCCCTTTGTTTCACACCTCTGCAAATGCATGCCGCCTTATTCTCAAACAGTGCATTTTTACGCTCATGCAGAAAGCAAGTGTCGGGCACACCTTAAAAACCAGCACATTAAAGCAGCCCATAGCAAGCCAGCTGTGACTAAATCAGAGAATCCTGCTCTACACGTCCCGTTCAGGCTGCCGGGTTGTTTTCCAAGATCCCAGGCCTCTTAAGTATTCTTCAAATGTTTCTGGCTTCCTGTCCATAGAGGACGTGAAAAACAAATCCAGGAAACACGAAGCGCCACCCGCCAAAACATCACAAGAGTTCTAAAGTTTCTAGATGGGATAACGTCCCCTTTGCGGTGGAAGTTCTTTTGGTTTGTTTCCTGTGCTCTGGGATGTGGTCGTAATGAATAAAAGCTTCATCTCTCTGTCTTTTGTTCTTCAGACTCCCGAGATAAGAAAAAAGGGGAAAGAAAACGTCGCTTTTGTATTGTCGGGGAATGCAGTGGCAGGCTTCTGATGTAACTCCAAATAATGGCTTGCCGCTACATGAAGGAGCTGGGAAAGAGTTTTGGACTCACTCCCAGCCCCCTTCCTCAAAAATATTTTTATTTACTTCATTTGTACCCTGCCTTTATCCCCAACGGGAACTGAACGCGGCTTACAAAGTTGTTCTCTATATCTGCACAACAACCCTGTGAGGGGGTGGGGGGGTGGGATCCGGCTCAGAGCGTGAGACTGGTTCACAGACATCTGGTGAGCTTCCGCGGCACGAGTGAGGATTCGAATCTGGGTCTCCCAGACAGTAGCCCAATGTTTTTAATCACTGCACCGCACTGGCGCTCTCCTTGCATGTGATGAACTCGTGGGTTAATTCTGCTTTTGTGCCAAGCCACGTTTCATCGTGGTGAAGTGATTAAGCGCGTCAAACGAGCATCTGGGAGACCTTGGTTCAAAACCTCATCCTGCCATGGAACTTGTTGGGTGACCTTGGGCCTCTCACACCCTCCTGGCCTAACCTACCTCACAGGGTTGTCATGAGGCTACAAGGGACGGGAGGAAAACAACGTAGGCCGCTTGGGGGTCCCCATCATGGAGGAAGTGAATAAATGATTCGGGGAGCAAAGCAGAGTTTTCCCAGTAGGGATGCGACATTTGACTATAAAAAAAGGAAGTCATTCATGAACTTGCTATAAAGGGAGAAGTTTTCACACAAACGAGTTGCTTCAAGGTTAATTTCTGCAGCATTGTGTGAAAACATAAAGTTGCCTTCTAGTGACTGGTTGGTCCAGGTCAGGGGTGCTCAAACGACGTAAGGCAAATGTCAGATGTTGGAGAGCCACAAGACATGAACATCATATGTTGGAGGGAGGCAGGCAGGCAGGTAAATAGATGGGGGATGGAGAGAGGTGGAAAGAAAGCAACTTTATATTGGATTTATATCCCGCCCTCCACCCGGAAGAGTCTCAGAGTGGCTCACAATCTTCTTTACCTTCCTCCCCCACAACAGTCACCCTGTGAGGTAGATGGGGCTGGAGAGGGCTCTCACAGCAGCTGCCCTTTCAAGGACAGAGTCTCAGAGCGGCCTACAATCTCCTTTCCCTTCCTCCCCACAACAGACACCCTGTGAGGTGGGTGGGGCTGCAGAGGGCTCTCACAGCAGCTGCCCTTTCAAGGACAGAGTCTCAGAGCGGCTCACAATCTCCTTTACCTTCCTCCCCCACAACAGTCACCCTGTGAGGTAGATGGGGCTGGAGAGGGCTCTCCCAGCAGCTGCCCTTTCAAGGACAGAGTCTCAGAGCGGCCTACAATCTCCTTTCCCTTCCTCCCCACAACAGACACCCTGTGAGGTGGGTGGGGCTGCAGAGGGCTCTCACAGCAGCTGCCCTTTCAAGGACAGAGTCTCAGAGCGGCTCACAATCTCCTTTACCTTCCTCCCCCACAACAGTCACCCTGTGAGGTAGATGGGGCTGGAGAGGGCTCTCACAGCAGCTGCCCTTTCAAGGACAACCTCTGCCAGAGCTATGGCTGACCCAAGGCCATGCTAGCAGGTGCAAGTGGAGGAGTGGGGAATCAAACCCGGTTCTCCCAGATAAGAGTCCGCACACTTCACCACTACACCAAACCAGCTCTCCTTTAAATGCATTCTCCAAGCTGCCAGCCAATGAGGCGGTGGGGGCTTCGAGAGCCACATAATATGTGTGAAAGAGCCACATGTGGCTCCCAAGCCACAGTTTGACCAGCCCTGGTCCAGGTCATTCTTGTCTCCTCTGACTGGCAGTAGCTTCCCAGGGCCCCAGACGGAGGTCTTTCTTTTCACCTTCTAATTGATCCTTCTAACTGGAGATGGTGGGGATTGAGCTGGGGACCTTCTGCGTACCCCCCCCCATACCCTGCAGCCACCTTCTGTCCTCCACAAAGGAAAGTGTGGCAGATCCAGAGCCCCTTACTCAGACATGGTTACGACATCATGTGATTTCAAGACTCCAGTACCCCGACAAACTGTCTATGAACTCCCAGAGCAGCTATTTGGCACTCAGCATCTGGCTTCTCTACCAGTTAGGCTTTCCAAGTAACTTCAACATATCCTGAAGAGGGGAAAGTGGCTTTTCACTTTGACTGGACTGTTCACATTTTTGCCTAGCTGATAGTGGAAGTGGTGGGATTCTGTGAAGAAGCTATTCCTCTCCGGTTCATGCGTTCCCATATAAAAATCCATTTGCTAAAATTAGAAGGAGAAATGAAGCTGGCAAAAAAAGATCTTGTTTGGATAATGGAGAAATGTCATCAGTACTAGGACGTGGTATCAGGGAAGGTCTTGGCCTCTGTGCCCTGTTGTTGGTCCAGCAGATGAACTGGTTGGCTACTGTGTGAGACAGGAGGCTGAACTAGATGGACCACTGGTCTGACCCATCAGGGCTCTCCTGATGTTCTTCTCAGGGGAAGGCCTCAGCCTCTCTGCCGTTGTTGGCCCTCCAGAGGAACTGGTTGGCCACTGAGTGAGACAGGAGGCTGGACTAGATGGACCCTCCCTGGTCAGATCTAGCAGGGCTCTTCCAATGTTCTTCTCAGGAGAAGGCCTCGGCCTCTCTGCCCTGTTGCTGGCCCTCCAGAGGAACTGGTTGGCCACTGTGTGAGACAGGCTGCTGAACTAGATGGACCACTGGTCTGACCCATCAGGGCTCTCCTGATGTTCTTCTCAGGGGAAGGCCTCGGCCTCTCTGCCCTGTTGCTGGCCCTCCAGAGGAACTGGTTGGCCACTGTGTGAGACAGGCTGCTGAACTAGATGGACCACTGGTCTGACCCATCAGGGCTCTCCTGATGTTCTTCTCAGGGGAAGGCCTCAGCCTCTCTGCCCTGTTGTTGGCCCTCCAGAGGAACTGGCCGGCCACTGTGTGAGACAGGAGGCTGGACTAGATGGACCCGCACTGGCCTGATCCAGCAGGGCTCTTCTGATGTCCTTCTCAGGGGAAGGCCTCAGCCTCTCTGCCCTGTTGTTGGCCTTTCAGAGGAACTGGTCAGCCACTGTGTGAGACAGGAGGCTGGACTAGATGGACCCTCACTGGTCTGATCCAGCAGGGCTCTTCTATTTTTATGCGTGCACACACACACACACAGCATATTTACAGTTCAGCTATGAACTCCTTAATACAGACATTTGTTTTCAAGAAAGCAGGGAGAAACAGTAAAAACCATCAAATGCCCGCTTGAATGTTATTAGGACTTCAATTTGCGCAGGGGAAAATCCGCACTGTTTTCTAAACAAAGGCAGCCTATTTAATTCAATTTTGTTTCATTCCCTTTTCTCTAAAATAGCTCTGAAGTCGCAAAGGCCATCTCAATGCCTTTTTGTAGCATATAAACGTTAACGCTGGACACATGAAATTGATTTCAACGAGGACTGGCAAATGAACACGGCCTTAATTGCAACCACATTTCCAAGGCGTTTTAAAGCAATTACTGCTCTTCTGGCCAGCAAACTGATCTTGTAATGTCAGGAGACTCTACTCGCGGGAACCACCAAAAGCGCTTAGGGATGCGGTCCATAATATCTGGCAACGTCATTGTGGAGGAGTGCCTTTTATGTCAAAGTTAAGAGGGCTCCGTTCTTCCTTACTATGGAGTCCTAGCTTGCAAAGAAAAAAGAAGTCCCAGAAAAATTAAACAATTATTTTTGTCAGCCAAAAGGTTTTACAACAAAATACTCCAACCAAGGAGGTTTATGGCTATAGCCCTTTGGCTATTGGCTTGGGCTTCCAGGACTCCACGGACTTGTTTCCTGGTGCTAGAACAGAGGATGGAGTCTCTGACAGCTTCATAGACAGCTTCAAGCGGGAACTGGATAAGCATATGGAGCAGAGGTCCATCAGTGATCCAACATGGCTTCTATTATGTGACACAGAGTGTTGGACTGGAGGGGCCACTGGCCTGATCCAACAGGGCTTCTCTTATGTTCTTATGTGACACAGATGGTTGGACTGGAGGGGCCACTGGCCTGATCCAACAGGGCTTCTCTTCTGTTCTTATGTGACACAGAGTGTTGGACTGGAAGGACCACTGGCCTGATCCAACATGGCTTCTCTTATGTTCTTATGTGACACAGAGTGTTGGACTGGATGGGCCACTGGCCTGATCCAACATGGCTTCTCTTATGTTCTTATGTGACACAGAGTGTTGGACTGGATGGGCCACTGGCCTGATCCAACATGGCTTCTCTTATGTTCTTATGTGACACAGAGTGTTGGACTGGATGGGCCATTGGTCTGATCCAACATGGCTTCTCTTCTGTTCTTATGTGACACAGAGTGTTGGACTGGATGGGCCATTGGTCTGATCCAACATGGCTTCTCTTCTGTTCTTATGTGACACAGAGTGTTGGACTGGATGGGCCATTGGCCTGATCCAACATGGCTTCTCTTATGTTCTTATGTGACACAGAGTGTTGGACTGGATGGGCCATTGGTCTGATCCAACATGGCTTCTCTTCTGTTGTTATGTGACACAGAGTGTTGGACTGGAGGGGCCACTGGCTGGCCTGATCCAACATGGCTTTTCTTATGTTCTTCTGTGACACAGAGTGTTGGACTAGATGCACCATTGGCCTGATCCAACATGGCTTCTCTTATGTTCTTATGAATCCAATGTGACACTGGACTTTTCATGGACAGAAATAGGAACAGAAAAAAAGTCAAAGAGTGGGGAAGAATCAGGCAGGCAGTCCCAAACTTTTAGAAAAGGGGTGCCCAATGTTGAGCCTGGAGTTGTGAGAAGGCATAGTGGGTACAGTCAGGCACACACTGCCTGCTGTGGTCACTTGTGCTCTGGTAGCAGTTGCTGCCAGATAACATTTAAAAAAAAACAAAAAACCACAGCTAATCAAATCCCCAGTGGCCAATCAGAAGCCTTGAGGATCAAAAGCCCCATCTGACTCCACCCACTCGGTGGGTGCTATGAAAGATGTTGGGGGGCACCCAAAGGCACTGTATGTTGGGGATCTCTGAGTTAGGCAAAAATGTAAGAGCCAGTTTGGTGTAGTGGTTAAGTGCGCAGACTCTTATCTGGGAAAACCATGTTTGATTCCCCACTCCTCCACATGCACCTGCTGGAATGGCCTTGGGTCAGCCACAAGTTCTCTCAAGGCTGTTCTGCTCAAGAGCGGTTCTCGAAAGAGCTCTGTCAGCCCCACCTTCCTCAGAGGGTGTCTGTTGTGGGGAGCAGAAAGGAAAGGAGACTGTAAGCCGCTCGGAGATTCTGAGTGAAGGGTAGGGTGTAAATCCAGTCTCCTCCTCCTCCTCTTCTCCTTGAGACCAACATTGTCGCCTGATTAGGATTTGTGAACGATAAGGAAGAAGAAGAATTGCAGATTTATACCCCACCCTTCTCTCTGAATCAGAGTCTCAGAGCAGCTCACAATCTCCTTTCCCTTCCTCCCCCCACAACAGACACCCTGTGAGGTGGGTGGGGCTGGAGAGGGCTCTCACAGCAGCTGCCCTTTCAAGGACAGAGTCTCAGAGCTGCTCACAATCTCCTTTCCCTCCCTCCCCCACAACAGACACCCTGTGAGGTGGGTGGGGCTGGAGAGGGCTCTCACAGCAGCTGCCCTTTCAAGGACAGAGTCTCAGAGCTGCCTACAATCTCCTTTCCCTTCCTCCCCCACAACAGACACCCTGTGAGGTGGGTGGGGCTGAGAGAGCTCTCACAGCAGCTGCCCTTTCAAGGACAGACTCAGAGCGGCTCACAATCTCCTTTACCTTCTCCCCCCACAACAGACACCTGTGAGGTGGGTGGGTCTGAGAGGGCTCTCACAGCAGCTGCCCTTTCAAGGACAGAGTCTCAGAGCTGCCTACAATCTCCTTTCCCTTCCTCCCCCACAACAGACACCCTGTGAGGTGGGTGGGTCTGAGAGGGCTCTCACAGCAGCTGCCCTTTCAAGGACAGAGTCTCAGAGCTGCCTACAATCTCCTTTCCCTTCCACCCCCACAACAGACACCCTGTGAGGTGGGTGGGGCTGAGAGGGCTCTCACAGCAGCTGCCCTTTCAAGGACAACCTCTGCCAGAGCTCTGGCTGACCCAAGGCCATTCCAGCAGGTGCAAGTGGAGGAGAGGGAAATCAAACCCAGTTCTCCCAGATAAGAGTCCGTGCACTTCACCACTATGCCAAACTGGAAGGCTCCACAAAGGCTGCTGGAGGTGATCCCCCCCCCTCCCCTGGCAACCACCCTGACCCAGACCCCAGCACAACGACCTGCCTCCTCTCAACTTTTCAATAACTGTGGGGAAGTTGGAAGTATTGGGGGGGGGGGGGTGGAGTCCATTTGTGCCAGGAGAGAAACATCACAGGCTTCTCTTCCTCTGTGTTGTTTGAACTCAGACCCCTCTCCTGCAAAATCTTAATCCTGCAGTGGTGGGTGGACCACGTCTCTCTCAAATGCTCTGCAGAATTTGAATTCATAACTTGTGGGGAAGCAGGCCTTGAATTCAGCAGGAGCTCACAGGAGTGCAGCTCCTGAACCTTTCTGAGGGTTCCCCCTCCTCCTCCCCACCTTGTCCAATGAATAGTAGGTGCAGCTGCATAACAATCCCTGGATGAGCTCCACCACCTATTTTTCTACAAAAAGACCCCTGATGATGATGATCAGGCCTCTGCTTCAGCAGGAGCTCACAGGAGCACAGCTCCTGAACCTTTCTGAGGGTTCCCCCTCCTCCTCCCCATCTACCTTGTCCATTGAATAGCAGGTGCAGCTGCATAACAATCCCTGGATGAGCTCCACCACCTATTTGTCTACAAAAAGACCCCTGATGATGATGATCAGGCCTCTGCTTCAGCAGGAGCTCACAGGAGTGCAGCTCCTGAACCTTTCTGAGGGTCCCCCCTCCTCCTCCCCACCTTGTCCACTGAATAGTAGGTGCAGCTGCATAACAATCCCTGGATGAGCTCCACCACTTATTTTTCTACAAAACAATCCCTGTGGGGAAGGATGAACGTGTGGCAACTGCAAATAACACTAGGCAGCTAAAGCAAAGCGCTGGGTGTTCCCTGGACTGCGTACCTGAATTGGCTTGGCCAAATGAGATGTGATCCTTTGTGTATGGAAATAATTCCACTTTACATGCAAACAGTCTGGCATTTGGGGACACCAGGGCTTCCAGTGTATTGTCACTGCCGCGTGGTAAAAACTAAGACAGCTTCCTACATCCCGCTCTTCTTCCAAGAAGACTCCTCTTCTCCAAGGAAGTATTTAACTAGCAAAGTCAAGATTCGAGTCCAATACGACACTGGAGACCAACAAGAGTTGCAGGGTATAAGCTTTCAAGAGTCAAAGCTTCCTTTGTCAGGTACGTATGAGACCTCTGACTCACAAAAGCTTATATCCTGAAATTCTTGTTGATCTAGTCCAGGAGTGGCCAAACTGTGGCTCAGGAGCCACATGTGGCTCTTTCACATATACTGTGTGGCTCTTGAAGCCCCCACTGCCTCATCAGCTGGCTTGGAGAATGCATTTAAAGTTGCTCTTTCTACCTCTTTCTCCCTCCCCATCTTCCTCCCCCCCACCCCATTTTCCTTCCTTCCATCCATCCATCCATCCAACATTCATCTCTTGTGGTTCTCAAGCATCTGCTATTTATTCGATGTGGTTCTTATGTTAAACAAGTTTGGCTACTGGTCTAGTCTCTAAGGAGCTACTGGATTCAAGTCTGACTCCTCTACTGCAGACCAACACGGCTGCTCTCTGAAGCTACAGAACTAGCAAAAAGAACAGAGGGTTTTTTTTGGAGCAGCCTGAAAATACTGCAGCACACACAACATATCAAACTCTTACCGAGCCACATTTCCACTAATTTCCAGATGTTAGTAAGATTCTACAGAATAGTGCCCTCCACACTAAGAATAAACACGGGCTGTATCTCTATCGTTCAACAACATGTCTTATATTCTTTTTGTGAGCGGGGCAACCCCGCCATTTCCTAAGGACACATCCTCAAGCGGCTAAACCCTGCTGGCAGGGAACGTCAAACCCAGTTGTGATTATTACAGAGACAGAGTCAGAACATTCATGTAAGTTTGCAAGACTATAAGAAGGGATATGCAGTTGAACGGAGATTAAAGTTACAGAGTTAAAATGTTAGCAGGCACACTCAGAAGTCCTCCTCCCAGGCAAATTTATGGTTAGCTGCCACGCCCAAACAAACAAAATGGTGGTCTGTTCTCTCATCTGCAAGCCAGGGTTGCAACCCATGGGCTAATCCTGCTCTCTCAGCAAGAGAACATAACCTCAGTTTGTTGTTTTGGCACCGTTGGAGCATTGCATCAAACCGTGGTTTGCATGGAACAAGGAATTTTTCAGTTTCCACAGCCATGGATGCGGGGAAGAGGGAGAGAAAGGAACACTTGTGATCAAGGTCTTCTCTCTCTCACACACACACCTTCCCTTGAGCTGCTATGATACCTTCATAGCTATTGGCACATACCTGCTGATGTCACAGAATGTTCAACACTTTGCACATTCCCAAAATTTTCCAGCAGATATTGGGCAGCTCTCTCTCTCTCAACTCAGAGGGGTGCTCTAAGGATGGATCAAAACTTAATTCACAAATGTCCTCTACATAGTAAATATTAAAAGGTATTTATTCAAAACATTTCTGTGCTGCCTATCTAGAGATCCAGCTCAAGGCAACTCACAAAAGGGGCGGGGAGAGAACCCCAAGAACAAATAATTTTATTGAAATGCCAAATCAATGTTGATGGCAGTTTGGAATAATTTAAAAATGCGTCTTTAGTAACATTAACAGCTATATCCACTAAGTCCGAGAACTCCCTTGTTTTTTATGGTTTCCTGGAGCACTTTCCACAGCTTGGCGTGCATGTAACACAAAGAAGGAAACAAACACAGCTTTAGGGCTATTTGCAATGTTCGAGAATAGAAAAAGCAACACAAATCGATTGCAAACTTAGCTAGCTGTAAATGCATTGCTACTCTGCCATATCTTGAAGAGGAGCATGTCCTCTGAAATAAAAACACACAAAGATCAGCATTGATTCTCGTTCCCAGCACGGAATTAGGCCTATCAAGAAATGATTCTGTCTGCCAGCGGAACGGGAAACAGTAGCGATGTTTCTACTGTAAGAAACTGAAGGGGGGAAAATTTCCCCGTGAATGCCGCTCTGTTCTCAACAAAGGATTCGTTCTGTCATCTAAAACTACTGGCCCTTGGTCAGCTTATTCAGGCATTTTACTGGGGCATGAAAAACAAAAATCTACCAAGACAGTGAGACTCTATGCGTACTGTGATCCAAGTTGGAAAGGGGGGGGGGGGACCCATTTCACTTCAAAAGCAAACCTAAATTATACAGTTGCTTATTGTGTGAAATGTTATTTTCTAAGTTTCCAATTACAAGTCATGCCAGAAACAAGTTTCAGATTTGGCTCTTTTGAAAAGACTCCGGCGGCGTGTTTTGATCTGTTTCTGCTTCACCAAAGATTATCCTCCATACATGATGTTACAAGCAACAAAATGAAAATCTCTCCCATTATTTCAAAGAATATCTGCCTGTGGTTAAGGCAAGAGGGAAAATATTATTTGCAGGATGAGGGCAGTCTTAAGTATATTTATGCCCTTGAACACACATGAAGCTGTCTTATACCGAACCCCTGACCATTAGTCATAGACAGCTTCAAGAGGGGATTAGATAAGCATATGGAGCAGAGGTCCATCAGTGGCTATTAGCCACAGCTTATCGTTGGAACTCTCTGTCTGGGGCAGTGATGCTCTGTATTCTTGGTGCTTTGGGGGTGGTGGGGCAACAGTGGGATGGCTTCTAGTGCCTTGGCCCCACTGATGGACCTCCTGATGACACTTGGGTTTTTTGACCAGTGTGACATAGAGTGTTGGACTGGATGGGCCTTTGGCCTGATCCAACATGGCTTCTCTTATGTTCTTATGTCTGAGGCAGTGATGCTTTGTATTCTTGGTGCTTGGGGGGGCACAGTAAGATGGCTTCTAGTGTCCTGCCCCCACTGATGGACCTCATGATGGCACTTGGGTTTTTTGACCACAGTGTGACACAGAGTGTTGGACTGGATGGGCCATTGCCCTGATCCAACATGGTTTCTTTTATGCTCTTATGTCTGGAGCAGTGATGCTCTTGGTGCTTGGGGGGGGGGGGCACAGTGGGATGGTTTCTAGTGCCTTGGCCCCACTGATGGACCTCCTGATGGCACTTGGTTTTTTTGACCACTGTGTGACACAGAGTGTTGGACTGGATGGGCCTTTGGCCTGATCCAACATGGCTTTTCTTATGTTCTTATGTGACACAGAGTGTTGGACTGGATGGGCCATTGGCCTGATCCAACATGGCTTCTCTTATGTTCTTATGTGACACAGAGTGTTGGACTGGAGGGGCCTTTGGCCTGATGCAACATGGCTTCCCTTATGTTCTTATGTCTGGGGCAGTGACGCTCTGTATTCTTGGTGCTTGGGGGGGGCACAGTGGGATGGCTTCTAGTGTCCTGGCTCCACTGATGGACCTCCTGATGGCACTTGGTTTTTTTGGCAACTGTGTGACACAGAGTGTTGGACTGGATGGGCCACTGGCCTGACCCAACATGGCTTCTCTTATGTTATATTCTTATCACACTCAGTGCTCAGACAGGTAGTGGCTCTCTAGGGTCTCAGGCAGTGGTCTTTCAAAATATCTACTGCCAGATTCTTTAACTGGAGATGCCGGGAACTGAACTTAGGACCTTTTGCATGACAAGTAGATGAGAACATAAGAGAAGCCATGTTGGATCAGGCCAATGGCCCATCCAGTCCAACACGCTGTCACACAGTGGCAAAAAAAAAAAAGTGCCATCAGGAGATTCACTAGTGGGGCCAGGACACTAGAAGATTCACTAGTGGGGCCAGGACACTGGATGCTCCACTTCTGAGCTAACCACAGGAAACTGCCTTGTACTGATTCAGAGTCCTGGTCCATCAAAGTCAGTATTGTCTACTCAGACTGGCAGCAGCTCTCCAGGGTCTCAGGCAGAGAAAGGTCTTTCCCATCACCTACTGCCTGGTCCTTTTATCTGGAGATGCTGAGGACGGAACCTGGGACTTCCTGCATGCCAAGCACATTCTCTAAGATAGAATGTACCTGTCCTTAGGACCAGGGGTGGAATTCTAGCAGGAGCTCCTTTGCACATTAAGCTACACATCCCTGATGTAGCCAATACTTCAAGAGCTTACAAAAAAGAACCTGTGTGTGTGACCTAATATGCAAAGGAGCTCCTGCTAAAATTCCACCCCTGCTTAGGACAATTCTGTAAAAGTGATGTTGGTCCCATGTGATTTCAGAAAGTGGTCCAAACAATCCACGAGGACAGTCTTCACACAGAGAATTCAGATGTCGCTCGGCAGAATGTTGTTTTTTCCTCCTTTGTTTCCCCCCCACACACACTTTTTTGTCTTATTCATTTACATTTACACCCCACCCTTTCCCCTGAATGAGGAAACATCTCTTTTTCTCCATTTCATCCTCAAAACCAACTTTTGAGGCAGGTGAGGCTGACAGGATGTGACTGTCCCAATGTCACCCAGTGAGCTTTCACGGCAGAACAGGGATTCAAACGTGAGTCTCCCAGACCCTAGTCTGACAAAGCTACATCAGACTTGTTCGTCATGAAGCACGGAGAAGCAGTTCTCCAAGAACATCATCTCCCCAATGGATTATTGGCTGTACTGCACTGTAGATGTGACTTCTGTAAAAATTCCTCAATGCAGCCAGAACTCAGAAGCTATGAAGGGTCATGACTCAGAATCAGGCCATGGCAAACCACCTCTCTTTGTCTCTTGCCCTGGCTTGGATGGCCCAGGCTGGCCCTATCTTGTCAGATCTTGGAAGCTAAGTGGAATTGGTCCTGGTTAGTCCTTAGGCAGGAGGCCGCCAGGGAAGCCCAGGGTTGCTACGCAGAGGCAGGCAATGGCGAACCACCTCTGTTTGTCTCTTCTTCTGACTTGGATGGCCCAAGCAAGCCTGATCTCATCAGATCCCAGAAGCTAAACAAGTTCAGCCTTGGCTAGTCCTTGGACAGGAGACCACCAGGGAAGCCCAGGGTTGCTACGCAGAGGCAGGCAATGGTGAACCACCTCTGTTTGTCTCTTCTTCTGACTTGGATGGCCCAGGTGAGCCTGATTTCATCAGATCCCAGAAGCTAAGCAGGTTCAGCGGTTAGTCCTTGAACAGGAGACCACCAGGGAAGCCCAGGGTCGCTACGCAGAGGCAGGCAATGGCGAACCACCTCTGTTTGTCTCTTCTTCTGACTTGGATGGCCCAGGTGAGCCTGATCTTATCAGATCCCAGAAGCTAAGCAGGTTCGGCCTTGGTTAGTCCTTAGACAGGAGACCACCAGGGAAGCCCAGGGTTGCTACGCAGAGGCAGGCAATGGCAAACCACCTCTGTTTGTCTCTTCTTCTGACTAGGTGAACCCAAGCAAGCCTGATCTCATCAGATCCCAGAAGCTAAGCAGGTTCGGCCCTCGTTAGTCCTTAGATGGGAGACCACCAGGGAAGTCCAGGGCTGCTCAGCAGAGGCAAGTGACGGTAAACCTCCTCCTTTGCCTCGAAAAACCTTATGGGGTCGCCACATGTGGCTGTGACTTGATAGCAGCTTTCACCACCAACAGCTTGAGGACTGCCAAGATCTCAGTGGCCCACGCTAGCCCGATTTAATCAGATCTGGGAAGCTATGCAGGGTCAGCCCTGTTTAGTTCTTGGATGAGAGACCACTGAGAAAGTCTAGGGTCACTAGGCAGGCAATGGCAAACCACACCTAGTCATCTCTCATCTTGAAAATTCTACAGAGCTGCCATATGTCGACTGCTAGCTGACTGTACTTTTCACCACCTTCAGCAGTGCAAAGAATCCAAACGGCACTTAAGTCACCATAACAGGATTGCTTTGCTCCCACAAATACTGATTACGGTCTGAAAACAAAAAAGTAAGCTTCTTTATGCCATAATGGGGGGAAAGTCCCCACCAATAGCAGGAAACACAGTCTGTGCAGCACAAAGCCCGCTAGAAAACCAGACCGTGACAAAAAGACTAATCCTCTGGAAGCAATGCAACATTTAAAGCAGAAGAAATGTTAACAAATGCAACATATATAAAGTGAACATTTAATGCATACACATAGGAATATTATATAATACAGGAACGCTTTACTGTCCTACGGGTAGATAGATCCGAGTGGGCAGCCGTGTTACTCTGAAGCAACAGACCAAAGCAGTAGACAAGTTGCACCTTTAAGACCAATTAAGTTTTATTCAGAATGTAAGTTTTTGTATGCTCTAAGCAGACTTCCTCAGACAAAAGTGGAATGGCAAGCCATCTTTAAATATAGAGAAAGTGGGCAGTGAGCTGGTGTGTAGAGTCATGGGGATGTTTTTAGCAGATTAAAAGAATCACAAATTGGGGTCTGTGTTTGTAGAGGTAGAGAGAAGTACAAATGCAGGTAGAGAGAAATCCAAAAACAATATAACAATCAATGTCCTTCTATTATTAGGTGTTTGTTGAATTCTCTGGACCTAGAGACTCTTCTCCCAAAATTGGGGTGCAGGAAGGTTCAATTTTGGGAGAAGAGTCTGCAGGGCCTCGGTGGGAACATGTGCAGTCTGGGCTGCGGGAGTTGCACTGGCTGCCAATTGTTTACCGGGTTCGTTACAAGGTGCTGGTCATCACCTTTAAAGCCCTATATGGTCGAGGACCTGCCTACCTTAGGGACCGTCTCTCTCCATACGTTCCCCAGAGAGCACTGCGATCAAGCTCAAAAAATCTTCTTGAAATCCCTGGGCCAAAAGAAACTAAATTAAAAGCTACCAGAGAACAGGCGTTCTCCACAAAGGCCCCCCCAATGGTGGAGCCAATTGCCGGAAGAGGTGCGGGCCCTGCGGGATCTTAACCAGTTCCGTAGGGCCTGCAAAACCGCCCTCTTCCGGCTAGCTTTTTAAGACAGAACTCTTGACAAGATCAATAATACCGAGCCATCTTATATGCCATTCGACTGTATTTTAATGTCTTACTGTTTTATTGGTTTTATTCTTTAAATTATTAACTGTATTATCTATTGTTTATTTGTATCATGGTTTCGACCATGTCCTGTTAGCCGCCCTGAGCCTGCCTAGGCGGGGAGGGCGGGGTATAAATAAAAGTTTATTATTATTATTATTATGAGAAGTCAACAAGCACCTAATAACAGAGGGACATTGGATTATTATAAATGTTTTGTAGAGCTTGGACTTGCTTTTTGAGAGTAGGATGGTGAAGTGTTGCCGCATTATATAATATCTCTATGTGTATGCGTTAAGTGTTCACTTTATATATGTACTTGTTAACGTTCATTCTACTTTAAATGTTGTATTGCTTCTAGAGGATTAGTCTTTTTGCCATGGTCTCGTTTTCTAGCAGGGATAATGAAAAAAAGAACAGGATTTTTTCTTTTTTGTGAGGACCACTACATAATGGGGGGGAGGGGGGCAGAGGAATGTTAAGCCAAAATGCCTAGCCTTCACTCCGCAGATTGTAACATTTCCGTTATAAATGAATAAGCAAGGACTAATAACACAGAGATCATACTAGCACAGACTGGATCATCTGTGAGCAATAACAGGCAGAGAGTACAACCAATTTTTGCTGTCTGAAGAACTGATGGACCAAGGAGATAGATTCAGGGCACCTGTGTTGGTCTGAAGCAACAGGGGGGAAAGTTTGAGTCCAGTGGCAACTTCAACACCAACAAAGTTTAATTCTGGGTCTAAGCATTCATGTGTAAGGGAGTGTACTTGAAAGCTTATACTCAGAATTAAGCTTTGTTGATTTTAGGTGCCGCTGAACTCAAACTTTGTTCTGATGAACTATGCTGACTTTTTCTTTTTGGCCGTTTATTACAAAAATTGTGATAAGTTTCCTAGGAATCTGCCTCCCACTTGCGGTGATGAAATGTCTGCTGGCAAAATATTATTCGCTAATGGCAGCTCGTGCCCTCTGAACACACTCTTTATCCCCTTGTCCTAAACTGCACTGTCCCGTAAGATCCATTTTTGCACTAAAGGCAGAATGAGCTAAAGGGAAGTGATAATGAGACTGTAGCCTTGATTTACACAGCATCTTGTGGTGAATTTATCTGGGAAAGGTATCGTTGTTTTATTCATTTATTTGCTTCAAAGATTTTTATGCCCCTTCTGCAGAGCTCTTGCTTGAGGAGGCTTACAATTAAAATAATAAATCAGCAACGGGAAAGAAACAAACAAGCCATTAAAACAAGCTTGCGGACCCAAAAGGGGCGTCAAGCTATCCATAAAACTGACCACAGACTAAGAACATCGGAAGAGCCCTGCTAGATCAGGCCAATGAGGGTCTGTCTAGTCCAGCATCTTGTCTTACACGGTGGCCAACCAGTTTCTCTGGAGAGCCAACAGCAGGCGTGGAGGCTGAGGCCTTCCCCTGGTAGTTTTTTGGAAGTCAGAATTCCCTTTGTCAAAGACTTCATCGGAGCTTTGACTCTCAAAAATGCACACCGCCGAAAATCTTGTTTGTCTCTATGATACCGGACTCAAATCAATCTCTTCTACTGCAACCCAATGTGGCTATCCGCTAAAATTATGAACATATTCCAGGCATCCACATATTTACACAGGACAATGGGCCCACTAGTACCCTAATACCTTCTCTGATATAGAATCATAGAAGATCTTAGAATCATAGAGTTGGAAGGGACCTCCGGAGTCATCTAGTCCAATCCCCTGCACAATGCAGGAAACTCACAAATACCTCCCTCTAAATCACAGGATCTATTGCAGTGGTTCTATTGGTAAACATTCAAGGATTCTTTGGAATTCAGGGATTGCTTTCAGATCACGATAAGAGTCGTCTGTGTTGAGCATGAGCAGAGGTGGAATTCTAGCAGGAGCTCCTTTGCATATTAGGCCACACACCCCAAAGTAGAAAGGGTTTTCCCTCGATAGCATAGAAACAAAATTAGCAAAGTTATAAAAAAAACCCTATGTTTATTGATGCTGCAGCATGTTGCCTATAAATCAGCTTCACAGAATCATTGGCCAAGTAATTTGGAATTAAGACACTGGTATAAGCTAGAAGCAGAATTTCTTGCATACTGCCCAACATTCTAAAACATAAGAACATAAGAAAAGCCATGCTGGATCAGGCCAATGGCCCATCCAGTCCAACACTCTGTGTCACACAATAGCAAAATTTTTTATATATACACACACACTGTGGCTAATAGCCACTGATGGACCTCTGCTCCATATTTTTATCTAAACCCCTCTTGAAGGTGGCTATGCTTGTGGCCGCCACCACCTCCTGTGGCAGTGAATTCCACATGTTAATGGGTGAAGAAGTACTTCCTTTTATCGGTTTTAACCTGTCTGCTCAGCAATTTCATCGAATGCCCACGAGTTCTTGTATTGTGAGAAAGGGAGAAAAGTACTTCTTTCTCTCCTTTCTCCATACCATGGGAAATGAGGCAATGGTTATTTCTAGACCAAGGTGATAACGAAGCCAGAAGGCAAAGTTCAAGAGCACAGTAATGCACTTGTGTACTAACTGGAGAAACGTTTTGCTTTGTAGGTCACTCACCAGTGCTGTTTCCTTCCTTTCGTTTTAAAATTCAAATGGACTTTCATGCGCTCTTTAAAAATGCAGAACTACATCCTGAATATAGCTTTTATTTCATTCGGTAATGGAGCATCAGACTCTGCAGGCTAATACGCTGAGAAAGAGGTAGAAGGGGGGGGGGGAGTATGGTGCATTCAAAGATACAGCGGGAGATTCAAATTAAATAGAGAACAGTTATAATTGTGCTTTGCTTTCTCTACCTGCTTCTTGGAATCATTGTCAAAAGATCAGAAGCCAAATGTAGAATTCACATAAACTACCTCCCCAGGCCACTTCCAACCTCGTTCTCATTCTTACTATGGGCTGCTTTTGGATCATGATAGAGGACTGTCTGTGTTGAGCATGAGCAGGGGTGGAATTCTAGCAGGGGCTCCTTTGCATATTAGGCCACACACCCCTGATGTAGCCAATCCTCCAAGAGCTTGGAATTCTAGCAGGGGCTCCTTTGCATATTAGGCCACACACCCCTGATGTAGCCAATCCTCCAAGAGCTTGGAATTCTAGCAAGGGCTCCTTTGCATATTAGGCCACACACCCCTGATGTAGCCAATCCTCCAAGAGCTTGGAATTCTAGCAGGGGCTCCTTTGCATATTAGGCCACACACCCCTGATGTAGCCAATCCTCCAAGAGCTTGGAATTCTAGCAGGGGCTCCTTTGCATATTAGGCCACACCCTCCTGATGTAGCCAATCCTCCAAGAGCTTGGAATTCTAGCAGGGGCTCCTTTGCATATTAGGCCACACCCTCCTGATGTAGCCAATCCTCCAAGAGCTTGGAATTCTAGCAGGGGCTCCTTTGCATATTAGGCCACACCCTCCTGATGTAGCCAATCCTCCAAGAGCTTGGAGTTCTAGCAGGAGCTCCTTTGCATATTAGGCCACACACCGCAAGGTAGCCAATCCTCCAAAAGCTTATAATGCTCTTTTTTGTAAGTTCTTGGAGGATTGGCTACATCAGGGGTGTGTGGCCTAATATGCAAAGGAGCTCCTGCTAGAATTCCAGCATGAGCACAGCTTGTAATCATGCGCACAAGCACATATTGCTTCTTCTCCACCAAATCATGCAATAAGCGTGAATCCAGTTTGTTTCCAGTTCAAAAGCGTGCCTTGTTTCTCCACCGAATCACGTAATGAGCATGAACGCAGCTTGTTTTGGACATATGAAGCTGCCTTATACTGAATCAGACCTTTGGTCCATCAAAGTCAGTATTGTCTACTCAGACTGGCAGCGGCTCTCCAGGGTCTCAAGCTGAGGTTTTTCACACCTATTTGCCTGGACCCTTTTTTGGAGATGCCAGGGATTGAACCTGGGACCTTCTGCTTCCCAAGCAGATGCTCTACCACTGAGCCACTGTCCCTCCTGTTCACAAGTTTATAGCTCTTCCTCCATCGAATAACATAATGACTATGAACTTAACTTCACAAGCTCATTTTGCTCTGCCTCCATGAAATAATGTTATCAGCATGAATGCAGCTCATTTTCATGTCAAGAAGAAGGAGAAGGAAGAGGAGGAGAGGAGAAGATTGGATTTATACCTTGCCCTTTACTACCCAAAGGAGTCTCCGAGCAGCTTACAATCTCCTTTCCCTTCCCTTCCCCACAACAGATGCTCTGTGAGGTGGGTGGAGCTGAGAGAGCTCTGACAGAAACTGCTCTTGTGAGGAACAGCTCTGTGAGAACATGTGACTGACTCAAGAGCAGCTCCTTATATTGCACTGTGACAGATCTCAGGAAAGAACTGCTGAGAAACTGGGCGGGCCTGCACAAGAGGGTCAGTAGCTGTGTCAAAATTTGAACCCAGCGCTCGGAATTCAACTCCAGCACACCCTCCTGGACTCTATTAGTGCCACAAAACAGCAGGACTGACTTGGCATGAAAACATTTTGGTTTCAGAAGATGGAAGGGCTGCATCAAAAGAGAAAGGCATTGGTTTTCTAACACACTGGAAGGCCAAATTCAACTAATTTTAGATCCTGAACATTCCAAAACCAAACCATTCTTTTTTTGCCATCTCAAAGCACAGATCTCGGCCGCAACGTTTTTCCTTCTTCATCCCGCTCGCCTTTTAGTGAAAAATGGGATGCCACGAAATTTGGGCTAACTGAAAACAGCTTTCCTTCAAAGAACGATGCTTGACTCACAGATAATTACAGTATTGTGTGGTGGTTTTGTTTTCTTTTTAAAAAAAAGAAGTGAGCAGGATAGCAGAGAGGTCACACTGCACAAAACGTTTGGGGTTCAACTGAACAAAAAAGCCAAGAGAGCGGCTAAGAAGCAAAACCCCTTCAGCTTTTCAAAGAACTTCCCATCAGCTGGTCCGCCTTTCCCCGTTTTTGTGGCCAAACCAGCTCTGGTTGCTTAGGAGCCGGTTCTCAGAACGGACAATGGCATTTCCCAAGAGAAATGTGCCAGCTTCTCAAGAAGGGCGGCAAACTGGCCCAGATGATACAACCAACCCCCCCCCCCCCGACTTTCAACCCTTTTTCTAATGCAATGGATGGTGGGGCACAAAAAGAGAGGCCGCTCAGGCATGGTGGCGTTAAACCCTACTATTTTCCAAGTTCGCTCAAACCGCTATGGGGAATGGGGGCTGTTTGTGCAGAAAATAAAGCTCCCTGGACCGTTTCACAGGTAAACAGAGTTAAGCAGGTGTCCTGGCTGCTGGCACGCGGTAAGCACACGGAGTCAGGGCTGGTCAGAATACAGCTCCGTGGTGCAGGCACTGATGGAGACTCGAGAATCTGAGAATAAAGTTTCCACGATGCAGGCTGAGGTCAGAGACAAGGAAATCTATCCAGAATACAGGCAGCAAGGGAAGAAGAAGAAGAAGAAGAAGAAGAAGAAGAAGAAGAAGAAGAAGAAGAAGAAGAAGAAGAAGAAGAAGAAGAAGAAGAAGAAGAAGAAGAAGAAGAAGAGGATTTATACCCCGCCCTTCTCCCTGAATCAGAGACTCAGAGCGGCTTACAATCTCCTATATCTTCTCCCCCCACAACACCCACCCTGTGAGGTGGGTGAGGCTGGAGAGAGCTCTCACAGCAGCTGCCCTTTCAAGGACAACCTCTGCCACGGCTATGGCTGACCCAAGGCCATTCCAGCAGCTGCAAGTGGAGGAGGGGGGAATCAAACCCGGTTCTCCCAGATAAGAGAGCTCTGGCTGACCCAAGGCCATTCCAGCAGCTGCAAGTGGAGGAGGGGGGAATCAAACCCGGTTCTCCCAGATAAGAGTCCGCACACTTAACCACTAAACTGGCTCTCCAGCTAGCGCATGAATTACTGCCGCACATTTACTCCCCTTTCTGTTGCTTTTAAGCCCTGCACTGCTAACCTGCCTGCTGCCTCAGTGCTGCTGCGCTCGTTCTTATTATTGAAACTGTTGTGGTGCTGTGCTGCTAGACGGACACTGGACTGTCTGGCTTGAAGGTACCTTCTGGCTTGAAGGCATCTCCTAATCTTCTTCCAACAGCATTCCCAAGGCTCTGGTGATGTGTGTGTACGTGTGAGAGTGAGTGAACTGATCAGCAACTGACTCTCTGTTGCCAGCCCAGTGTCAGGAAGCTGAGAGGCCCGTGTATTGGTACCCGGCTGAGAATCTATATCCGGTCCCTG
Source organism: Heteronotia binoei (assembly GCF_032191835.1). Classification (NCBI taxonomy): domain Eukaryota; kingdom Metazoa; phylum Chordata; class Lepidosauria; order Squamata; family Gekkonidae; genus Heteronotia; species Heteronotia binoei. Next base: position 32,574,020 of record NC_083242.1, on the reverse strand, counting down.
AAAGACCACTACCTCCTGCAGCACCTCTGCCACTGGCTGTGGGCTTGGGTCAGGTATGCTGATCCCCTCTTCCTCAGAGGAGCCCCTTGCTCTGTTGAGCTTGGCTCACCCATGACAGCAGGAGAGAGCTGCAGATACTGGTGGCATAGCCTATATCAGATAAGGCTTAACTGCTGGACAGATGGGGTAGGTCACAGCTCTCCCTCCTTCCCCCCCCCCCCGGTTTCATGCAATGCAAAAGGGTGCATTAGTGCAATGTGTTATGGAGGTATGCCTGACAGCTAGATGGCTGGTTTATCGAATCTGCTGCATGCCGTTTCTCAGCAACCCTTGAGAATCTCAGTCTGAGAAAATCCTTTCCCAGAAACTGCCACCTGAGAGACCCTTTTAAGCCAGAGATACCTGGGACTGAACTGGGAGGGGCGGGAATCTAGCGCAGAACTGTGGCCTCTCACCCCAGCAAACTGTTGCCAAACCAACCTCTTTCCCACAAGGCTATTACAAGTCAGTTCCTTTATGATCAAAACATTATCAGGCTTAAGAACATAAGAGGAAGCCATGTTGGATCAGACCAATGGCCCATCCAGTCCAACACTCCGAGTCTGCTTGCGGAGAGGGCGGGATATAAGACTGAAGTAATAAATAAATAAATCTGCTTCCTTCTCCCAACTAGAGTAGTCCGCTTATAGGACAAATGCCCTAAATGGATTCCTTTGTATAGTAAAATGAATTCCCAAATTAGTACAGTCGACTTCACAGTGAAATTGTGGCACATCATAAGCTTCAGTTTCTCTTCCTGTTTTATTGCGCTACCGTACAGGTTTGTGGCAAATTCGCTTTGTGAGAGAATTTGTCAAGATTTCTGAAAGTTGCTGTTCCCAAAAATGACCCTGAAGCTTTTATGGAGATTGGTTTGTGGCTAAGAATGAGACTAAGGTCAGATGTGATGAGGCCTGCTAACGCATCACACTGGGGCTTTTTTTGTAGAAAAAGCCTAGCAGGAACTCATTGGCATATTAGGCCACATCCCTGGCACCAAGCCAGCTAGAACTGCGTTCCTGCTCAAAAAAAGCCCTGCGTCACACCAGCATTAAGAAAAAGGACATGGGAGGAGCTTTTTGCTATGTAATTGCTTTATGTATTTACTTCAGCCTCCCCCCACGTCCCACAGGGACCCAAAGTGGTTTACATCATTCTTCTCTTTTCTATTTGATTGTCACAACAACCCTGTGAGGTAGGTTAGGCCACCAGGATCACCCAACCAGCTTCCAGAACAGAGTAGGGATTTGGGCTTGGCTCTCCCAGATCCCCGTGGTGCAGAGTGTTAAAGCTGCAGTATTGCAGTCCTAAGCTCTGCTCACGACCTGAGTTCAATCCCCGGGGGAAGCTGGGTTTTCAGGTAGCTGGCTCAAGGTTGACTCAGCCTTCCATCCTTCCGAGGTCGGTAAAATGAGTAACCAGCTTGCTGGGGGGAAAGCGTAGATGACTGGGAAAGGCAATGGCAAACCACCCCATAAAAAGTCTGCCATCACCCCAGAGTCGGAAATAACTGATGCTTGCACAGGGGACCTTTCCTTTTTCCTCCCAGATCCTAATCTGACTCTCTAACCCAGGGGTGTCAAACATCTGGCCTGGGGGCTGAATCAGGCCCCTGGAAGGGCTTCTATCAGGCCCCCGAGCAACTAGCTGTCATCTGCTTCCTTCTCCCTCTCTCTTGCTTCCTTCCTTCCTTCTGTGTAACAGCTTGTTTTGCAAGGCTTAATTGCACAAGAGCTACAGAGCAAAGCCTCTATTTTCTCCATTGGCTGAGGCTCCTCCCTTGGAGAGGAGGGCGGGGGCAGAGCTTGTTTTTCCAGGTTCTCTCAATCGCAGAGCAGAGCTACTGAACCAAGCCTCTCTACCTTCTATTGGCTGAGGCTCCTCCTCCTCCTGGTTCCCTGGGGAAGGAAGGAAAGAGCCAGAGCTTCCTTTGCCCAGTTTCCTGGATCTCATGGGAGAAATATGAAGAAAGCACCTTTAAGACCAACGAGTGCTGATGTTTTATGCACGTTTTAAGTTTTTAAAATATCTTTAATTGTGTTTGTGGCCTTTATAAAGTTTATATCTCCGCTATCTAATCTTAAATAGGTACACATATGGCCCAACCCAGCATGGCCCAGCCCGACAAGGTCTAATTTATGTCAGATCCGGCCCTCATAACAAATGAGTTCGACACCCCTACTCTAACCACTATACCACCTCGGCTTTAAGGATGTTTCTGAGGGGCCTAAAAGCAACTTGTTACCTTGTCCATGAGAATGAGGATCTGCCTGCTGAGATCTCTCTGAAATGCTTGTGTATGTGAGGTCAGGCCAACGAGTCTGAATTCACCCTTCCAAGCCAGGCTTTCTCCATTTTGTTCCCTGCAGTGGATTTGAGTCAGCTGCCTGCTGTAAATGGAGGCTGATAACACCTTTTCGCTTCAGAGCTCATTCCATTTCAGAGGGAGCGGTGTTAACTGGCTGCTTTCTAATATCGCTTGTCACGTTTAATTCCCTTAACCTTAATGGTGCTCCTTTCGTTTAACTGCTTGCATTCCTGGGCTCCCTTGAGTTACATGTAGCTTAATCCACACATTCGATAGAACGGGAAGGAAATCGGTTTGCATGTGATTGGCCTCGGAGAAGCAGGCAAACCCCATTCGGAAACCCCAGTATTTGGTGAGATTAGCCCATTTTTGTGGCTGCTTGCTAAAATCTGTGAAGTATTCTTCAGTTACTGTAAGAAGAAGGTATTGGATTTATATCCCGCCCTGTACTCTGAAGCAGCCCCGTGGCGCAGAGTGGTAAAGCTGCAGTACTGCAGTCCTAAACTCTGCTCACGACCTGAGTTCGATCCTGGCGGAAGCTGGATTCAGTTTCCATCCTTCCGAGGTCGGTCAAATGAGTCCCCAGCTTGCTGGGGGGAAAGTGTAGATGTCTGGGGAAGGCAATGGCAAACCACCCTGTAAAAAAAAAAATCTGCCGTGAAAATGTCGTGGTGCAGCGTCACCCCAGAGTCGGAAACAACTGGTGCTTGCACAGGGAACTGCCTTTATGTTTTGTTTTGTTTTTAACTATACTCTGAATATCAGAGTCTCAGAGCAGTCGCAATCTCCTTTACCTTGCCACCCCCCACAACAGACACCCTGTGAGGTAGGTGGGGCTGAGAGAGCTCTTACAGCAGCTGCCTTTTCAAGGACAACTCCTACGAGAACTATGGCTGACCCAAGGCCATTCCAGCAGCTGCAAGTGGAGGAGCGGCGAATCAAACCCGGTTCTCCCAGATAAGAGTCCATGCTTAACCACTACACCGAACTGGCTCTCATATAAAGAAATATGTGGAAGTACTATAGACCACATGGGTGGGGCCCATCTCGATAGGTCTTTACTGCCTAAACCGCACTGTCCCTTCTAGCAGGGAAGTTGTAATGATTTCCCCGATGTGCGCGGTGAGGTAGTACAGCCTGATGGTGAGAGTTGAACTAGGACTGTGACCAAGGGCCAATATAACATGCTGTCAACATAAGAACATAAGAGAAGCCATGTTGGATCAGGCCAATGGCCCCTCCACTCCAACACTCTGTGTCACATAAGAACATAAGAGAAGCCCTGTTGGATCAGGCCAAAGGCTCATCCAGTCCAACACTCTGTGTCACATAAGAACATAAGAGAAGCCATGTTGGATCAGGCCAATGGCCCATCCATTCCAACACTCTGTGTCACATAAGAACATAAGAGAAGCCCTGTTGGATCAGGCCAGTGGCCCATCCAGTCCAACACTCTGTGTCACATAAGAACATAAGAGAAGCCATGTTGGATCAGGCCAATGGCCCATCCAGTCCAACATTCTGTGTCACATAAGAACATGAGAAGCCCTGTTGGATCAGGCCAATGGCCCATGCAGTCCAACACTCTGTGTCACATAAGAACAGAAGAGAAGCCATGTTGGATCTGGCCAATGGCACCTCCAGTTCAACACTCTGTGTCACATAAGAACATAAGAGAAGCCCTGTTGGATCAGGCCAATGGCCCATGCAGTCCAACACTCTGTGTCACATAAGAACAGAAGAGAAGCCATGTTGGATCAGGCCAATGGCCCCTCCAGTCCAACATTCTGTGTCACATAAGAACATAAGAGAAGCCATGTTGGATCAGGCCAATGGCACCTCCAGTCCAACACTCTGTGTCACATAAGAACATAAGTGAAGCCCTGTTGGATCAGGCCAATGGCCCATGCAGTCCAACACTCTGTGTCACACAGTGGCCAAAACCAGGTGCCATCAGGAGGTCCACCAGTGGACACTAGAAGCCCTCCCACTGTAGCCCCCCCAAGCACCAAGAATACAGAGCATCGCTTGCCCCAGACAGAGAGTTCCAACAATATGCTGGGGCTGATAGCCGCTGATGGGCCTCTGCTCCAGATGTTTATCCAATCCCCTCTTGAAGCTGGCTATCCTGATAATATCCCCAAGTGCCACAATGCCCCCCAGAGGTTAGAATTCAGCTTTGGATACTGGGATTTTCAGAGGAAACAGGAAGAGTGAGTGAATCTGTGCGGTGTTGCAGTTTGAGCATCAGACTAGGATTGGGGAGATCCAGGTTCACATTCATGTTCCGCTATGGAAGCTTGCTGGGTGACTTTGGGTCTCTAACATGCTCTCAGTCTAACCTACCTCACAGAGGGCAGGTAGGTTAGGTTAGGCTAAATTGAAGTAGGGTTAGCAGCAAGACAGCAACTGGCCCAAGGTCACCCAGCAGGCTCTCCTGGCATTCGAACCTGAGTCGCCCACGTCTTAGTCCAACACTCTTAACCACCACACCACACCAAATCCATCCTTCCTTTGAAGGAGCTCAAAGCAGCGTGCACAGCTCTCCTCTCCTCATCTTTTCCCCTTACAACAAGAAGAATTGCAGATTTATACTCCGCCCTTCTCCCTGAATCAGAGACTCAGAGCAGCTTACAATCTCCTATGTCTTCTCCCCCCACAACAGACACCCTATGAGGTGGGTGGGGCTGAGAGGGCTCTCCCAGCAGCTGCCCTTTCAAGGACAACCTCTGCCAGAGCTGTGGCTAATCCAAGGCCATTCCAGCAAGTGCAAGTGGAGGAGTGGGGAGCCCCAAACTTTAAATCACCACACTGTGCTGGCATCAAGTGCGTAATGTGAAATGGTTTCTGGAACACAGTCTGTTTGAGAGATGAGAAACACCAGCAAGAAAAGGGGATTATATTGAAATCGCCCCTGAATGCTGCCACTCCTCTTTAATGTATGCATCTGGATTTTTAAAATGAAGTTAATTCAAAATAAATATTATTTTATAGACCATTTACAGGTCTGTAAAGAGAGATCACTGAAGGAGATAAGAATTTTAATTAAATGCCTTTAATAGGTGTCGCTTAATGATACCCTTTGATTTTGGCTCTATGACAAGGACATTTAATATGTATTAGAAAGACTAATTAAACTCTTGCTAAAGAATTCAGCACAGCATTAACCTTTTTTTGCTGAAGTCTGAAGTGCGATGCTGAAACAGCCTTTTGTGTTTGATGGTCGGCAATGCTCCAACCACGCTGAGAATCCGGACCGTTCATGCCTCTATCTACTGTGAACGCCATAAGTTTTGAAAATGGCATCTTGCGATCGAGTTGGACTCTGGAATTGTTGTTTTTAGGGTTTTAAAAGTTATTTTATTTCTTGTTCAGTATCTTATATGTTGTAACTTGCCCCGAGCCTGCTCGCGGGGAGGGCGGGATAAAAATAAACAATAATACTGAATCTGAGCTGTAGTCTGTGTTGGAATGGGTGGCTTCACAAATAGGCCCCATAAGAACATAAGAGAAGCCATGTTGGATCACGCCAATGGCCCATCCAGTCCAACACTCTGAGTCACATAAGAACATAAGAGAAGCCATGTTGGATCAGGCCAATGGCCCCTCCAGTCCAACACTCTGTGTCACATAAGAACATAAGAGAAGCCATGTTGGATCAGGCCAATGGCCCATCCAGTCTAATACTCTGTGTCACAGAAGAACATAAGAGAAGCCATGTTGGATCAGGCCAATGGCCCATCCAGTCCAACACTCTGAGTCACATAAGAACATAAGAGAAGCCATGTTGGATCAGGCCAATGGCCCATCCAGTCCAACACTCTGAGTCACATAAGAACATAAGAGAAGCCATGTTGGATCACGCCAATGGCCCATCCAGTCCAACACTCTGAGTCACATAAGAACATAAGAGAAGCCATGTTGGATCACGCCAATGGCCCATCCAGTCCAACACTCTGTGTCACACAGTGGCAAAAAACCCTTCACATATACACACACACTGTGGCTAATAGCCGCAGAAGTGTGGGTCTGCAAGACTCCCAGGGTGGAGGAGAATTCCCTCCCCTCCCACTTTTTCACTGGACCCAGCGCCGCTCCCAAGTTTACGGAAAAATCAGTTTTGGGTAAGTGTGGCCCCAATCTGCAGTTTTGGTATCCACAGACGGGGACAAGTGTTCCCTCTAAGCTGAGTTAGCGTGAACTAGCTCACAGATTTTTAGCCTCCAGCTCACACATTTTTGTCTTAGGTCAGGAAGGGTGACCCCAGAGCACACTCATTTATGCAGGAGCTCACAACTTTAATGCCAGCAGCTCACAAAGCAGAATTTTTGCTCACAAGACTCTGCAGCTTAGAAGGAACATTGATGGGGACCACACTTGAGAAATAGATATATAGATTCAGGACAGAATACGGGCATCTGATGTTTCTTTCAGGTTTCTGCACTAAAAGACCAAGATTTAAGTCCAGTTGCGGCTAAAAGACCAACAAGATTTCAATTTGTATCTGAAGTACCCTGGACATTTTGTTGGTGTTTAGGTACTGCTAGACTCAAATCTTGTTATCTTGCAATTCCTCAAGATTCTCCCAGCCTCGTTTCTGTGGCCCCTGCCTTCTTCACTTCTCTTCTTCCTCAGCCATTCTACAAGTTAGGGGACTTTGGACTTGAAGGGTCTACTTTTCTGTTAGAGCTCTGGAATCCAGCAGCCAAAGCAAAGCAAATCCCCCACTATTATCTTCTATACCAGGGGTGGCCAAACTTGCTTAATGTAAGAGCTGCATAGGATAAACATCTGAGAGCCACAAGACAAGAAAGGAAGGAAGGAAGGAAGGAAGGAAGGAAGGAAGGAAGGAAGGAAGGAAGGAAGGAAGGAAGGAAGGAAGGGAGGGAGGGAGGGAGGGAGGGAGGGAGGGAGGGAGGAAGGAAGGAAGGAAGGAAGGAAGGAAGGAAGGAAGGAAGGAAGGAAGGAAGGAAGGAAGGGAGGGAGGGAGGGAGGGAGGGAGGGAGGGAGGGAGGGAGGGAGGGAGGGAGGGAGGAAGGAAGGAAGGAAGGAAGGAAGGAAGGAAGGAAGGAAGGAAGGAAGGAAGGAAGGAAGGAAGGAAGGAAGGAAGGAAGGAAGGAAGGAAGGAAGGAAGGAAGGAAGATGGGGAGGTGGAGGTGGGGAAAAAACAACTTTAAATGCATTCTCCAAGCAACTGGCTGACTTGGCTTGGAGAAGTGATTTAAAGAGTCAGATGCCTTCTCCAAACTGGCTAACACAGCAGTGGGGGCTTTGAGAGCCACACAATATGTGTGAAAGAGCCACATGTGGCTCCTGAGACACAGTTTGGCCACCCCTGTTCTATACCACACAGTGGATTATCTCTACCTATACAAGTGGAGGTTCACAGGTGAGTTCCTGTACATCAGGGAGTCTAACATCATACTCTAAAAGGCTACAAGGCAGAAGTTGGGAAAAGAGTTCAAGTGTTTAATCAGTTGAAGGCTGAATCCATGGGGATGGAAGGATTAAACCCTTCCCCATCTTTCCATGAAAACCTAATGAGAATCAGGGTCATGAACCACTCTGATTTGCTTTAAAAAAAAAAACACTAGGAATATTTTGATCGCAGCTCTCCCAGCCTGACAGACTCGCATTCCAGATTCTTGCAAGGGTAGAGCAACATCAGCATCTGTTTATTAACCTTTCTCTCTCTCTCTCTGCATCACTGCTAACGTTAAAAAAATTTATAAGAGATTTTAACTCTGGCTGCCAAAAAGATTGGAAGAAGCAAGCCGTTTAAAAAAGAGAGAGAAGAAGCTGACAGCGACGGGGGAAATGCATTGAGACAGAATTGCACCAGCTACAGCTCCACTCCTCCATAAAGAACTCGCTGTGCAGTTTTCTCTAAGCAGAGTCAGGTCTCCTCTCAGCGTTCCGCCAGGGATTGGGAAAGTAAAACTGACTAGAAGGTTAAAGAAGAGTCTTACTGCCTGCTATGAGGTGGGATGGATCACACATCCCACTTTACATCTCTGAAAGGGAGCTGAAAAGTTAAGCTAAGGAAATACATGCATTTCCAAGTTAAAAAGAAACCCGTCACAAAAAGCCCTCAGGGAGGGGAGAGGAGGGCAGCTACTGGGAACCGAAGCAAAGAAAACGGTACTGATACGGCCAGACCTGATAAAATGCAGACTTCCCCATCCACGCAGTATGCAGAGACCATGTGGTGTAGTGGTTAGAGTGCTGGACTGTGAGATGCAGATTCAAATCCCCACTCTGCCTTGGAAGCTCACTGGGTGACCTCGGGCCAGTCAGGTTATCCCCATCTAACATACGTCCCTTTGGGGAGAATACCATGATAGAAATAATCTAAATCAATACAATAGTCCCCCCTCCCCCAAAAAAAGATTGTACCAAACCAAGTTTGGGAAAGATTGCAGCAAAACAGCAGAGGGAGAGACACACAAGCTCTTTTTTAGATGTGAAAACAAAGCTAAGCGTCTATCTTTAAACATCCTATAACACAGCGGTCCCCAACCTTTTTGGCACCAGGGACCTGTTTTGTGGAAGTAAAATTTTCCACGGACTGGGGGGAGAGGGAGGGAAATGGTTTCGGGATGACACAGTTGTGCATCTTATTTCTATTAGTTTGGTGTAGTGGTTAAATGCGTGGATTCTTATCTGGGAGAACCGGGTTTGAGCCTCCATTCTTCCACCTGCAGGCTTGGGTTAGCCATAGCTCTCGCAGAGTTGTCCTTGAAAGGGCAGCTTCTGGGAGAGCTCTCTCAGTCCCACCTACCTCACAGGGTGTCTGTTGTTGGGGAGGGAGATAAAGGAGATTGTAAGCCACTTTGAGACACTGAGATTTGGAGTGGAGGGCAGGATATAAATCCAATGAGGTCGTCGTCGTCTTCTTACATTGTAATATATAATGAAATAATTTTACAACTCATGGCCCGGATCCTTACCTTGGGGTTCGGGACCTCTGCTATAACACACCTACCACATTAGTGCTGACCTATGAGCTACCTTTCACACATGGCCTATTCTGATGAGGAACCCACACAAGCTCCTGAATAGATTCCTTAAGTCAGGGGTCCCCAACCCCCGGGCCGTGGACCAGTACTGGTCCGTGGTCTGTTAGCAACCAGGCCGTGAGTTGCATAATTATTTCATTACATATTACAATGCAATAATAATACATTGGATTTATATCCTGTCCTCTACTCCAAATTTCAGGGTATCAGAGTGGCTCCTTTACCTTCCTATCCCACAACAGACACCCTGTGAGGTGGATGTGGCTGAGAGAGATCTCCAGGAAGCTGCCCTTTCAAGGACAACTCTGTCCTTTCAAGGACAACCCAAGGCCATTCCAGCAGCTGCAAGTGGAGGAGTGGGGAATCAAACCCGCTTCTCCCAGATAAGAGCCTGCACACTTCACCACCATGCCAAACTAATAGAAATAAAGTGCACAATTGTATCATAACAAAACCATCACACACACACCGATCCCTGGAAAAATTGTCTTCCACAAAACCGGTCCCTGGTGCCAAAAAGGTTGGGGAACACTGTCTTAAGTACAAGCAACAGAGCAAATTTTGAGTCCAGCCGCACCTTTAAGACCATCATGGATACCCACCTGAGTCTACAAGTGATACAGGTACTCAGATCTCCAGCAATGCTGCACACTTGCCCATTTCCACAGAATGAAAAGAACAAAAACAAATCAAAACCCAAAAGAATTGGATGAGTCCAATGTTAAATCTTTCAAACTCTAAGGCAGGGGTGTCAAACTAATTTGTTATGAGGGCCGGAACTGGCATAAATGAGACCTCGTTGGGTCGTGCCAGGTTATGTTGGGCGAGGCCATGTGAATACCAGCGTAAGATTAGGTAGCAGAGATATAAACTTTATAAATGACACAGACAAACACAATTAAATATATGAAGAAAGGCTGAAACGCTTGGGACTCTTAAGCTTGGAGAAACGTCGCCTGCGGGGTGACATGATAGAGGTTTACAAGATAATGCATGGGATGGAGAAAGTAGAGAAAGAAGTACTTTTCTCCCTTTCTCGCAATACAAGAACTCGTGGGCATTCGATGAAATTGCTGAGCAGACAGGTTAAAACGGATAAAAGTAAGTACTTCTTCACCCAAAGGGTGATTAACATGTGGAATTCACTGCCACAGGAGGTGGTGGCGGCCACAAGCATAGCCACCTTCAAGAGGGGTTTAGGTAAAATATGGAGCAGAGGTCCATCGGTGGCTATTAGCCACAGTGTGTGTGTATATATAAAATTTTTTGCCACTGTGTGACACAGAGTGTTGGACTGGATGGGCCATTGGCCTGATCCAACATGGCTTTTCTTATGTTCTTATATATTTTTTAAAAAACCTTAAACATGCTTAAAATGTTAGAACTCCTTGGTCTTAAAGGTGCTTTCTTTGTATTTCTCCCATGGGATCCAGGGAACGGGGCAAAGGAAGCTCTGGCTCTTTCCTTTCTTCCCCAGGGGACTGGGAGGGAGCCTCAGCCAGTAGAAGGAAGAGAGCTTGGCTCAGTAGCACTGCTGTGCAATTGAGAGAGCCTGACAAAGCAAACTCTCTCTTCCCCCCTCCTCCCCAAGGGAGGAGCCTCAGCCAATGGAGAAAACTGAGGTTTTGCTCTGTAGCTCCTGTGCGATTGAGGAAGCCTGGCAAAGCAAGCTGTGATGCTGAAGGAAGCAAGAGAGAGAGAGAAGGAAGCAGATGACAGCCAGTTGCTTAGCGGCCTGATAGGAGCCCGCCAGAGGCCTGATTCGGCCCTTGGGCTACATGTCTGACACCCCTGCTCTGAGGCTACAAGAACAAGACAGGAAAGGAAAACGCTGTGCTTTTAAGAACTGTAGAGAAACACACCGTTACTTAGCATGCCAAGCAAGCCAATGTTCTTACTAAAACACCCTGCAGAGGAGATGTTTTGGTTTCTACGCACACCTGCACCTGATATTAAAATGCACCTGAAACCACACCCACCCAACTGCACAAGCATACAGACCACAAAATAAGCATAAGATCAATTTAAAAAAAATCATATAAGCTGCTCCAAGATGCATTTTATCTTGAACTGACTGACTCATGCCTGGGGGGAGCTCCATCAAATTGTAATGTGGGGGGCTTAAGGCTCCAATAGTTTGCATAGCTGTCACAGAATTTACAGCTTGCCAGCATTCCTAAACAGCAAATGTAATACGGAACTACACTGAGGTGGAAATTTTTACATATCTGGGAGCTTCAGGGCTATAAATTCTCAGTAACGAGGACATCCCTTCTGCCTTCAAAGTTACAGATGCAAACTTTGCCGCGCTTTTGTTGCTGCGTGCTCTCCATGTATAAAGAAGGAAAATAAATATTTCCAACTGAAAATGTGCAAAGCCAATGCACATTAATGTGAACTTGAAAACAGTACGAGTCCTCTTGCAATGGTTATTGAACAACTCCTGCTACCAGGCTGCAGTGTTTTACACTGTGCAATCCATGTTGAGTTTCGGCAAGAAAGGCGAGCCGTTAATAAATAGATGGAAACACAGAACAGGAAGAGACCGCCCCCCCCAAGGGTCATCTAGTCGAACCCCCTGCACAATGCAGGAAATTTACAGCTACCTCCCCCCACACCACGTGACCCCTGCTTTAAGGCAAAGAACCTCAAGAGATGAGTTTGGGGTGCACTTGGTGATACTTGATGGTAAAAATATTGTTTGGATTACCTTTAGCAAAAAGATTAATGGATTTATTGCAGCAATAAGCTTTGTCAGAGGTACAAGTCCTTACTTACTTTTAAAAAAATTATATCCCACATTTCAAACTGATCGGGTACCCAAAGTGGCACACCATTCTTCCCTCCTCTGCTTAACCCTCACAACAACCTTGTGAAGTAGGTTAGGCTGAGAGACCACACCACCCCCATCAAAATTCCAGCACCCCCACCCCCAAATCATCAGGCTATCATAAACCGTCAGGCTTCCTTCATTGGAAAACATCCTCTTCCTCTAAGCCACTCCACCTGGGCAGTTTTTAACACACAGCAGTAATTCTGAAGTAGCGATGCAAATATATTACTGAAATCCCCCAACAGCTTGTCGGCAGTAATTAATTTTTGCATGAACGTGCTAAGATGAATATCAATGCCCCGCGCAATCAGCCGCCCTGAGCCCGTCAGGGGAGGGCGGGTTAGAAATTTGATCAATAATAAATAATAAAATAAATAATTTTTCCGAGATCAGAAAATTGACTCTGCCCTGAAAACCCTCACCAAATAAGTCTGATATCAAACAAACAAAAACGAAAATAAGAACATAAGAGAAGCCCTTTTGGATCAGGCCAATGGCCCATCCAGACCAACACTCTGTGTCACATAAGAACATAAGAGAAGCCATGTTAGATCAGGCCAATGGCCCATCCAGTCCCACACTCTGTGTCACATAAGAACATAAGAGAAGCCCTGTTGGATCAGGCCAATGGCCCATCCAGTCCAACACTCTGTGTCACAGAAGAACATAAGAGAAGCCATGTTGGATCAGGCCAATGGCCCATCCAGTCCAACACTCTGTGTCACAGAAGAACATAAGAGAAGCCATGTTGGATCAGGCCAATGGCCCATCCAGTCCAACACTCTGTGTCACAGAAGAACATAAGAGAAGCCCTGTTGGATCAGGCCAATGGCCCATCCAGTCCAACACTCTGTGTCACATAAGAACATAAGAGGAGCCATGTTGGATCAGGCCAATGGCCCATCCAGTCCAACACTCTGTGTCACAGAAGAACATAAGAGAAGCCATGTTGGATCAGGCCAATGGCCCATCCAGTCCAACACTCTGTGTCACAGAAGAACATAAGAGAAGCCCTGTTGGATCAGGCCAATGGCCTCTCCAGTCCAACACTCTGTGTCACAGAAGAACATAAGAGAAGCCCTGTTGGATCAGGCCAATGGCCCATCCAGTCCAACACTCTGTGTCACATAAGAACATAAGAGAAACCCTGTTGGATCAGGCCAATGGCCCATCCAGTCCAACACTCTGTGTCACAGAAGAACATAAGAGAAGCCATGTTGGATCAGGCCAATGGCCCATCCAGTCCAACACTCTGTGTCACAGAAGAACATAAGAGAAGCCCTGTTGGATCAGGCCAATGGCCTCTCCAGTCCAACACTCTGTGTCACAGAAGAACATAAGAGAAGCCCTGTTGGATCAGGCCAATGGCCCATCCAGTCCAACACTCTGTGTCACAGAAGAACATAAGAGAAGCCCTGTTGGATCAGGCCAATGGCCCATCCAGTCCAACACTCTGTGTCACATAAGAACATAAGAGAGGCCATGTTGGATCAGGCCAATGGCCCCTGCAGTCCAACACTCTGTGTCACATAAGAACATAAGAGAGGCCATGTTGGATCAGGCCAATGGCCCATCCAGTCCAACACTCTGTGTCACATAAGAACATAAGAGAAACCCTGTTGGATCAGGCCAATGGCCCATCCAGTCCAACACTCTGTGTCACAGAAGAACATAAGAGAAGCCATGTTGGATCAGGCCAATGGCCCATCCAGTCCAACACTCTGTGTCACAGAAGAACATAAGAGAAGCCCTGTTGGATCAGGCCAATGGCCCATCCAGTCCAACACTCTGTGTCACATAAGAACATAAGAGGAGCCATTTTGGATCAGGCCAATGGCCCATCCAGTCCAACACTCTGTGTCACAGAAGAACATAAGAGAAGCCATGTTGGATCAGGCCAATGGCCCATCCAGTCCAACACTCTGTGTCACAGAAGAACATAAGAGAAGCCCTGTTGGATCAGGCCAATGGCCTCTCCAGTCCAACACTCTGTGTCACAGAAGAACATAAGAGAAGCCCTGTTGGATCAGGCCAATGGCCCATCCAGTCCAACACTCTGTGTCACAGAAGAACATAAGAGAAGCCCTGTTGGATCAGGCCAATGGCCCATCCAGTCCAACACTCTGTGTCACATAAGAACATAAGAGAAACCCTGTTGGATCAGGCCAATGGCCCATCCAGTCCAACACTCTGTGTCACAGAAGAACATAAGAGAAGACATGTTGGATCAGGCCAATGGCCCATCCAGTCCAACACTCTGTGTCACAGAAGAACATAAGAGAAGCCCTGTTGGATCAGGCCAATGGCCCATCCAGTCCAACACTCTGTGTCACAGAAGAACATAAGAGAAGCCCTGTTGGATCAGGCCAATGGCCCATCCAGTCCAACACTCTGTGTCACATAAGAACATAAGAGAGGCCATGTTGGATCAGGCCAATGGCCCCTGCAGTCCAACACTCTGTGTCACATAAGAACATAAGAGAGGCCATGTTGGATCAGGCCAATGGCCCATCCAGTCCAACACTCTGTGTCACATAAGAACATAAGAGAAACCCTGTTGGATCAGGCCAATGGCCCATCCAGTCCAACACTCTGTGTCACAGAAGAACATAAGAGAAGCCATGTTGGATCAGGCCAATGGCCCATCCAGTCCAACACTCTGTGTCACAGAAGAACATAAGAGAAGCCCTGTTGGATCAGGCCAATGGCCTCTCCAGTCCAACACTCTGTGTCACAGAAGAACATAAGAGAAGCCCTGTTGGATCAGGCCAATGGCCCATCCAGTCCAACACTCTGTGTCACAGAAGAACATAAGAGAAGCCCTGTTGGATCAGGCCAATGGCCCATCCAGTCCAACACTCTGTGTCACATAAGAACATAAGAGAG
The DNA here is from genome assembly GCF_032191835.1 of Heteronotia binoei. Taxonomy (NCBI): domain Eukaryota; kingdom Metazoa; phylum Chordata; class Lepidosauria; order Squamata; family Gekkonidae; genus Heteronotia; species Heteronotia binoei. The sequence continues at coordinate 32,558,935 of NC_083242.1, read as the reverse complement.
GCCATGTTGGATCAGGCCAATGGCCCCTGCAGTCCAACACTCTGTGTCACATAAGAACATAAGAGAGGCCATGTTGGATCAGGCCAATGGCCCATCCAGTCCAACACTCTGTGTCACATAAGAACATAAGAGAAACCCTGTTGGATCAGGCCAATGGCCCATCCAGTCCAACACTCTGTGTCACAGAAGAACATAAGAGAAGCCATGTTGGATCAGGCCAATGGCCCATCCAGTCCAACACTCTGTGTCACAGAAGAACATAAGAGAAGCCCTGTTGGATCAGGCCAATGGCCCATCCAGTCCAACACTCTGTGTCACATAAGAACATAAGAGGAGCCATGTTGGATCAGGCCAATGGCCCATCCAGTCCAACACTCTGTGTCACAGAAGAACATAAGAGAAGCCATGTTGGATCAGGCCAATGGCCCATCCAGTCCAACACTCTGTGTCACAGAAGAACATAAGAGAAGCCCTGTTGGATCAGGCCAATGGCCTCTCCAGTCCAACACTCTGTGTCACAGAAGAACATAAGAGAAGCCCTGTTGGATCAGGCCAATGGCCCATCCAGTCCAACACTCTGTGTCACAGAAGAACATAAGAGAAGCCCTGTTGGATCAGGCCAATGGCCCATCCAGTCCAACACTCTGTGTCACATAAGAACATAAGAGAAACCCTGTTGGATCAGGCCAATGGCCCATCCAGTCCAACACTCTGTGTCACAGAAGAACATAAGAGAAGCCATGTTGGATCAGGCCAATGGCCCATCCAGTCCAACACTCTGTGTCACAGAAGAACATAAGAGAAGCCCTGTTGGATCAGGCCAATGGCCTCTCCAGTCCAACACTCTGTGTCACAGAAGAACATAAGAGAAGCCCTGTTGGATCAGGCCAATGGCCCATCCAGTCCAACACTCTGTGTCACAGAAGAACATAAGAGAAGCCCTGTTGGATCAGGCCAATGGCCCATCCAGTCCAACACTCTGTGTCACATAAGAACATAAGAGAGGCCATGTTGGATCAGGCCAATGGCCCCTGCAGTCCAACACTCTGTGTCACATAAGAACATAAGAGAGGCCATGTTGGATCAGGCCAATGGCCCATCCAGTCCAACACTCTGTGTCACATAAGAACATAAGAGAAACCCTGTTGGATCAGGCCAATGGCCCATCCAGTCCAACACTCTGTGTCACATAAGAACATAAGAGAGGCCATGTTGGATCAGGCCAATGGCCCCTCCAGTCCAACACTCTGTATCATACAGTGGCCAAAAATTTATATACACACACACACACATAATGAACACTGGAATGCTTTACATCCTCCTTATATCCAAGCACAAGGCTTTAGAATATGTTTTAAAAGTGGGATAAATATATAAAAATGAGCCTGCCAGCATAATCTCATAGAATCATAAAGTTGGAAGGGACCTCCAGGGTCATCTAGTCCAATCCCCTGCACAATGCAGGAAATTCACAAATACTGCCCACCCTCAAGTTCATAGGATCCTCATTGCTGACAGAGGGCCATCTAGCCTCTGTTGAAAAACCTCCAAGGAAGGAGAGCCCACCACCTCTCAAGGAGGAAGCCTGCTCCACTGAGGAATCGCTCTAACGGTCAGGAAGCTCTTCCTAATGTTGAGCCGGAAACTCTTTTGATTTAATTTCAACCCGTTGGTTCTGGTCCTACCTTCTGGGGCCAGAGAAAACAATTCCACACCATCCTCTATAGGACAGACCTTCAAGGACTTGAAGATGGTGATCCTATCACCTCTCAGCCGCCTCCTCTCCAGGCTAAACCTCCCCAGCTCTTTCGATCGAGCACGTGGGTTCCCAATGTCATGCCCGCGAACACATTATGTTTGCCCGCCAAGTGTTTTTAGAAAGTGGGAGGACCCAGGTGGGGCATTTGCCTATCAGGGTTTCAGACACGCCACTGGAGATTTGATTGGCCGAGCAGATTTTTTAGAAAACGTTACTTTGGCAGCAGCTGCTACCACAACACAAGGATCTTCACTGTGTGATTGGTGGGTAAGCTGCAGAAGCCATTAAATGGGAGACGCTGTCTCCTGTGGCAGCCACTCTGCGTCAGAATTCCAAACAGGCCCACAAGCTCAAAAAGGCTGCGGACCCCTGGGGTCTAGTAGACAGAGCACTGAGATTTGCAAACTGGGCAGCCGGGTGTGTGTGACAAACGTTGGGCATTTGCAGAGCTCTACAATGTTCCCAGTTTGGTGTAGTGGTTAAGCGTGCGGACTCTTATATGGGAAAACCGGGTTTGATTCCCCACTCCTCCACCTGCAGCTGCTGGAATGGCCTTGGGTCAGCCGTAGCTCTCCCAGAGCT